>NW_015091280.1:194869-282900 GCF_001431845.1 Calidris pugnax | reverse complement strand
AAAAAAAAAAAAAAAAAAAAAAAACAACACCACACCAAACTGTAGGTGAAAACTAGAACTGTTCAGTCAGACAAAAGTACCAGTCAGATTCAATTTCTGTAGACCACCAGGATTTTTATGCCATTGAGAACAGTATCCATATGGCTGTAACACTGGTTTTCCCTATTCTCAGGTAAAAGCTTCACAGAAACCAAAATAAGGAAGAATCTGTTCCATCCTGCCATGTGTTATGTGCTAGAGGACACCTGTTTCCAAGTAAATCCTTAGCCAGTGAATCAATGTGCCATATACTGCAGGACTGAGGCCTACATTTTTAAATCTTTAAGGGATACTTAATTGAGCTTTATCATCAGGAGAGGATTGGTTTAACATCTGAATCTCCCAGGAGCCATATACATGATCTATCTGTTCAAAGGCTTGTAATCCCATCCAGTCTAAGAAACAGAGACTTGGACAGATCTTACTTTAAGGTTTATAAAGTGCCCATTGCCAAGCTCTCTAAATACTGAGTTTCAAAAAGATCACTCAGAAAAACCTAAGAATCACACTTATCTAAGCCAGCAATACCAAATCCTTCATGAGGTCTACCAGAGTGGAATAATCAAACTCTTTTGTGACAAAAACTTTTTCTATTTCTTTTCTGAAACTAATTCAAGTTTTCACAGGTTTAGGAAGTGCAGTTCTGGCCAAGGTAGATAAGTGACCAAAAGAGCAATGAAGGGCTATGTATACAAATATATTGCATTGTAGATAATTTTATCTATTTGCACAAAGTTATTTATTACCTGAATATCACTGGCACGTACAGACTGGATCTGACTACATCATTTGATGATTTTTTGTCCATGTCTGCAAGTTGTCCACACATTGCAAAATTCTCAGATGTATCATGAAAGACCGCATAGGACTACATCTCAACCAGCAAAAAGTCAAAACAAATGTCAGATATGTATCTTCAGCTGCAACTCCTTCACTGTAAGAGAGGACAGGTGCACCACTCACATTTTGTTGGTAAATTAAATGAGCCTTTCATTCAAAAGCAAACTTTAAGACTGATTGGATCACAGAACACAAATTCTGAAATATATAGATTTACTGGTAAAATTCTGAGTCACAGGTACTCTTTATACAAATGTCTGTCCTGGTGGAATTTGAAGAAACAAATACAAAGAAGGTCACACACTGTAGGAATAGAAATCTGTTCAGTTCCTTGTTTTGGCACTGTACAGGCATTTGCCAAAGAATATACTCACACATGTGAGGGTGAGTATCTGGAACCTGTGAGATCTACAGCTCCAAAGCTGGAAACAGCACCAAGCACCAGGAACTCGCCTTCCAGAGTGCATCCCCAAGATGGGCTGCTCCTCTGCTGAATTCCCAATGCCTCCTGATGCAGGGCAGGCCACTATCGGTCAGCCTGAGATCTGAGGCTCCAAGAGGCATTGAGATCACGTTCCCAAGATAGCCATATGCCAGATGCGAGATTATATTCTTTAGCAAAGCTGCAGCAATTCAGAAAAAAATGCATGTAATTCCAAACATTTCAGACTCAACAGATCTGTGTTTGTAGACCTTGGCGTCACTGGAACATTTCCAGACAGTTCCACTCCCATCGGCTCTGCTCATCCCAAATCTCTGGATGGTACTATACCTCTGACACATAGGTACACACCAGATAAAGAGAGCACATTGGAATGAGGTTAGGTTATGGCTCAAAGCTTCAGCAGCATGAATGACAGAAGCGAATGATTAGATCAGACCTGGATCCAGCCGTGATGTTCAACAGGTACTGGCAGACACGTCATATTGAGAAGTGCTAATAGGCACAGGCAGATAGAAGGGAGGGAGAAGAGGGAACTAGCAGACTCCCTTGTAAATTCATCCCTGGTGAGGTCATGAAGAAATCACCGAGGCCATCCCTGCTTGCGGCATATCTAGAGACATCTAAAATAAGATGATATGAAAAATGCTAAGATAGGAGTTTATGTTTTATTTGGAGAATAGTTACTTTTAAAAAAAAAATAAGCAGGCAAAGGGCCTTGTGGATCTGATGATGAGCTCTGCCTATCAAAATAAAAAGGAGCTGTGGATGTTTCCACCTTAGATTAAGAAACATCTTTACCTTGAGGCATCAGTGCTCAGCCCCAACAGGGCATTTCAAGTCTCCCCTTAACTAGCAGTAGGAAAAGGAAGAGATACTAATGAAAACAGATGGGGTTTTTTTGTTGCACATCTCAGTAATGCAGCAAACTATGTAATCTTTAATCAGGTGGGAGCACAGGCTTTATTTCTGCACATCATGGTAGAATGTGGTACAGTAAAAGTAAATGCTCCTGCTTTATTCTGAAATGACAATCTGGACCTCATTTAAGAAGACAGTAAAGCATTATTAAAGAAATAAATTTTAAAAGATCATGAAGTAACCCTGCCTCTTGTCTACTAGAAGAAAAAAAGGCTGCATGTTACATTGCAGATAGTATTTCATCTAATAAAAAGCTTTGTTGTTAGCCCACAAATACAGAGAATGTCATGGAGAAACAATTTGTTTGGCTTGCCAAAACTGGTAGCAAGGAACAGAAGGAAGAAGAATGAGTTGTTAAGCAGTTGGTTTGCTTCTGTCATTGCAGGAAGGGAAGAATTGCCCAAGTCAGGGATATTTCCTGGTATGGCACAAGGACTTTGATAGTCAGCTGGTAATACATTTACCAGCTATCTAGTTTTCCCAGAAGTGTCCTGACCTGAGCTGACTCATCTGTGTCCCAGGAGGATGACTAATCATTCTGATTTATTACACTGTGGCCTGCTGGCCATTTCAGCTCTGTTTACATTGGTGCCAGTACAATATTTTATACAGAGAAAACTAGGTTCTCTACAGGCACAGTTATTTAAACTAGATTAAAAACCAAGAAGAATTCGTCACCAAACATTCACAAAATTGAAATAAGTACAAAATGACACTCTGGGCAACATTTGGAAAAAAAAGCTGAAACTTTAAAGGGCAGGCAGAGTTACAGGACAAGCTAATAAGCTAATTAAGCCTGAAGTTAGTTGATAATTGTAGGCATCTTCCAATGAAATTACAAAATCCCGAGGACTGCGTGTAACTACAAAAACCCCATGATTATTTTTTACAAGGAAGTAGTGGAACACTGTGTTATGGGAAACAATCTCAGTCCTATTAAATTAATAGCTCTTGGTGTTGAACATACTCGAAGCCATGCTGTGGTATACAACAAGAAAAAGCCTCTTGAAGAAGCCAACTAATAGTTTGGGCCCATATGCCTTCAGTTGTGCCAAAACCTTATTCTAAATGAAGCACTATTCCAAAAGAACATACTTGGGACGGACATCAATGCCCGTATGTTGTTTTTGTGTGATACTGTTATCACCTACAAGCAGCAGTCAAGGAAACTTCCATTCATGAGACTAAAGTAGAGTAAGCAAAGGACTCAGCAAAGCATGAAAAAAGAGCATTTTCCAGAAGCAATCTAAAATCCACGTGCTCAGTTATACAGCAGTACCTCACTGACTACAATAGTTTGGCTATTCCCACTAGTATTACACTTGATATTCCACACTATTTGTATCTTACTGATTTCCACATAAATTGTGCTCGTTTTGTTTTATTTTGCTTGCTTTGGAAGCTCAGCTTGGGATCTGAGAACCACTCTGGCAAATTTCTTTCTCTGTCTCAACCCATAATAAACATTTGTGGGACAAATAAAGACATTGATTACATCTCTGCACTGGACTGCCATACTGCCAGGTTTTCTGCCCCAGAATTTTGTCTAGGAATGGAGAAGATTTTGCTTGCCGAGAACTACTCTACTGCCCATTCACAATACGTGCACAAACTGTTCTTCTGAACTGGCTCTGAGCCCAAGGTGGAGGAGTAACACAGTTCCACTCCCGACCTGGCCCACCAGCATGAGAAGGGTTGTGGGAAGATGAAGAGTGGGAAAGGGTCAGAGAAGAGCTTTGAGTTTCTACAGGTGGAAGAATAGTGGGAAGTGAGCATAGAGAGGTCTCTGGAGCTCATCAGAAATATGGCAAAGTGCCTCAAACACCTGTATGCTACACTCTTGGTAACACCCAGGCAATCTCAGGTCAACACTTGTGTAACTGAGTGAGACTTTATGTACTGTTCTGTGGAAGTTGCACAAAATTGCACTGAATAGACCACATTCTTTCTCAAAGCCAGGCTCTGAACAGTTCCTACAGAATTAATAAGTAGTAGAAATGTCACTGTCATGAAAATCAGCAAGTTTACAATAGAAAGATGAGATATAGTGGATTAAGAGCATCACTTCTCAGAGAAGCACAACTTAACCCAATAGTAAAAACTCCTTCAAGCTAGTGGGAGGTGTAACAAATACCACAGACAGAAGGGCACAGCACAGGCAAACACTGACTCCTCTGGGTAGCCATGCATTTCAAAGGCGAGGTATTGTGGAGTTAATTCTTCTGCTCCCTTTGAACGTAAGAGAAGTCACAAGTTCTCTCAAAATCATCTGAGTAGGAGTTCTTAAAATTTGCTCTCTGAATTTGTCCTAGGGAAGAAAAAGAATTTCAGGGATAAAAATCTTCCTCAAAAATTGGAACAATAAAGAGTAATAGCACCAAATCCTTATCCTAACCTCAAGCCAAGGGGTTTTATTTTATTTTGTACTTGTTTCTTTGAGTTCTGCAAGGAATTTCTTACCTTTTTTTTTTTCTTGTTCATTTTTGTGCTCCTCTGCACTTTCTGGTTCTGGCTGACAGCTACTAACATACTTCTAGAAAGGCTTCCTTCCTCATCCCACCTCTTATTTCTGGCCAAAATAGAAGCAGGAATTTTCAAGCCTAACGAATTCAGAACAAAAGTGGTTTTTTTCTTATACTGATCAGCACTTTATGTTGTTCAAACAATCAAAGTTTTTACGCAATGTTTATTGATACTTGCATAGCCCTCACAAAAACACCTCACAAACCCAGCAATTTTTCTTAGCAGATCTCTTGTTTATAAATTAATATTTAACGAGAGCAACAAATTGCTTATTTAAAGAATGTGCCCAAAATTTGTAACCTTACAGTCATTTTTGAGAGAAGTGGATTGCTTATAGTGGCTTTCAAGTGAAAAAAAAATATTGATGCAAACAAATGCCTGCCAGCTGTGCACGAGAAACACGCCTTCTATTACACTGAACTTTTTATTATTAGTGATGTCTCTAATAGACATATTCAGCCACTGATAAAAAATATTTTGTATTTTCTCAACTCACCCTCAAGAAATGTTTTTTTCAAGTGGATCTGTCATTGTGGTTTCCTGGATTTCTTCAGCCTTGTTGGAAAGCTTGTAAATTCCCATGGCTGATAGTAAGCTAAGGAAGGAAATAAAAAATAGTAAATACCACTTCAGTGGTGTAAGCCCTTTTCTGCTCTTTTTTGGCTGAGAGTGCATTTTAGAAGATTATTATCAGCTTTTACACAAACTTCAAAACTGTTCCAGCTGTGAATCCATCCATATGCCTATTTTGCACCCTCAATTAAACTCTATTCCACCAAATCAGTCTTCACTAAAGATATATACTGGTAGACTAACGTTTGGCTGAATTAAGTGGGTCTGGAATGCTAGTTTATTTTACAGGAGTACTTGACAATATCGATACAATAAATGGATGAAGCAACAGGAAGGAAAATCATTCTTTAATATCATATTACTTCCTACAGCTATAGAGCAGAATGTGTGAAAGAAAGAATAAAATATAAATCAGATGATCTATTTCCAGATGCACTGACTGGATATTTAATATCTGTTATTTTTATTTTTTCTTTATTGTAGATGTTTTAAACACTGAAAACAAAATGCATTTATTTTCTTTTTTTTTTCACTACACAGAGCAATGTCTACAGATTGAGAATAACAGAGTGCTGAATGCTTTCTCAAGTTATACCTCTTTTTGTGCTCAGGTCATGTATTACAATTTCTTGGGCTACTTATGTTGTTGTATATTGTTGTATATTGTTGCAGATGACATCAGAATGCAGCTCAGCACAGTTGCAGAGAGCATGAAATACAGAAGAAGGACTATTAGTTACTGAGTCCATTTTTACTTTTCATAGAGCACCTAACTGTCTCATACGTTGTAAACAATCCCATGACTCCTGGAGAACATGAATAATAGTGAAAGGATCATGCCCTCTGAACAGAAGATCTCAGATTTTGCTGCAGTTGTTCCAAGAGAAGATGTAGGAATAAATTCTGACTAGCATGATGCTGTTAGAGGAATATTGACACTGAGTTGACCCGGTAACAGCACTCAGAGCTGATGAAGAGATTTAAATGGTGCAGCCTGGTGAGGGGTTCAAAAGTCAGAAGTCATAACCCAAAATAATTGTGTATACCGGAAATTCAAACTATTTCACTCAGGGTCAGAATAATGAACTCATGGAATTAGTTGCCAAGTAAGAACATGGAAACAAGTACTGCAGTCTAAGTGGCTTGGAGACATCTTGGCACTTTTATGGAGAGAGAAGGGATTAAAGGATATAGTGACAAAACAGAAAACTGGGGGGTAAGAGAAACTTAAGGGGGGACAAGCCTGTGAGGTCAAGTGGCATTTTCCTTTCCAGACATTTCTTTTATGTCATTCTTCCCAAAGACATCATGTCAGATTGAATAAACAATCACTAAAGCTTAGATGAGGAATGGACTTCTACTGGATTGAAACAGGGAAGAAGCAGCACTATCTTTTCCTCTGCTCCATAATAAAAGTAGCTGCTAACAAACAGGAATAGACTTCTTTATCTATATACAATTCCATGCATTTGACCCACTCAATCTAATGTAGCACATAAGGTTTTTTCATATCAGCCTCTTCCTGTAATCTTATCTTCTCCAGACCCATCAGAATACCACAACTGACCAGATAAAAAAATTAAACCAATACAGCTTAATGTCAGAACACAACACAGCTGTCTAATGTACACTTCACTGATGACACACTTTTTAAAGACCAGTAGTATTTCTATACCACCCAAGACATTTGCAGTATTAGCAATGGCACGTCACATCCAATTGCAGGAAGCACATGGAGCTACTGTATCATTGTTTTAAGTGACAAAGCACTAATAAAGACACTATTTTGGACATTTTCACCCTGTTGTCTTTTTAGAAGAAAACCTGTTCCCATTAAGAGGTTGCATCAGATAAAAAAAAAACATTTTAATTGGAAGCTACATACCTATATAAAAAAGATGTGTAAAACAAGGTGCATTTTTAACTTAACATATTGGATATTGAAGCAAGACTGTAGTAAAAATTCTTACTATTTGACTCTTCCAGAAATTTTTCCAAGTGAATTAATTCTTTTACATTTTAGCTGCTTTTCTTTGCCTCCTGCATAAGTTGACACAAACTGCAACACTTGAGGTGCATGAAGACTTCTCTAACCAGCTTTGTACTGGTCATGTGGGATACATTCTGTGACAGTAGCTCACTGCATTGTGCTGTCTCCCAGTTGGTTGAGTTGGGCTCTAATTTCTTGGTCTCCAACATACCTGCAAAAATAAGATCCAAGAAGGAGAGTAGGTAGATTATGCCAAGGGTCAGGGTTGACGTTTATTTCAGAATTATGAGTACACTGATAAAACTACCTTGGAACCTGACCTTTTTCAACAGCATAAACCAAATCACATTTTCCAGTGACAGGTCCACCTGGATACATATATTTACCCATACATTTATCTTCTAGAAGGTGTGGTGGGATCCCTTTGCTGATACTCTGTGAAACACACAGTTGTGTCCCAGCAGACTCAATAATGCTTAACTGGGTTGTCTTCAAATCTTGCTTGCTGACAGGCTTCCTCACAGGCAGAGGCATTGAATAGATTTGGTACTTTTCTAATGCTGAGAAAAGTCCCTAAGTGTGCCTGATGCGTGGCAGCAGCCAGCCAGGCCGGATGGACAGACGTTCTTCAAGAAATACAGAAGCTTGAATGGGAGCTGATTCAGATCAGGAATGAATCAAAGCAAGAGAGCATGGGGCAGGCTTGCATTCAAGCAGGGGGATTTGTCCAGACATAAGAAAGAAGAAATTCAATAGTTTTCTGAATCGCAGGGGGTCTAACTGCAGCAAATCTTTGACCTTTTGGAGTATTGCAATCACTTTACCAGAGGTCCAGTCATTTTTACAAAAGGCATAAAAAAGATTGAGTCTCATGCATTTTGCATAGGAACCAGTTTTGTCAGCTCAGATCCTGGGATGTGGCATTAAAGAACATTCCTCTGACTCTACCCACAGAGACAGCTCTGTAACAGCAATTTCCCAAAACTCTTCAGCTTTCAGTTGCCACTGAAAACTGATGTCAAAATCTTCGCAAACTGTCTTATTAAAACAGGCAAATGTTTGTTTGTTTTTCCTCTCTCATCTTCTTAAAAACATTACAGAGTCACACTTTCTTTAAACATCCCTGAGCTGCCCTAGAATTTCAGCTAACCTACATTTAGTTCTACTTGGTGTCAGGGTACCCCTACCTGATCCTCTGAACCCCATAGCACTATATAGAATGCCTTCAAAATTTATCTAAGTTTCATGTAATAGAGAAACTTGATATTTTGGTACTGATAAAAAGATAATTCATATTATAATAACAACAATTTACCCCATGTAAAGCTTACCCCTTACAGCATAAAATCATTTTCTCAAATTTGAATTTTGTTTTGTTAAGCTTAATTTGGATTCTAATTTAATCTACAATTACTTTCAATGTTCTGAGATCTTTGGGCAATGAAGTTCCCCTTTAATTGAAACGAACAATTAATTACAGCTTAGTATTCAATTAGAAGCTATGTGTTAGTAATATTTTGTATTCTGAGAGACAACTGTTACACAGACAGGAACATATTTGTGAATGGATACTTTATAAAAGTAGATGCAAGGCAGAGTTCACCTGTCTAGAATTCCACAATCCCGATTCTAAAAAAAAACCACACGCAGACACCCAGGCAGGGATTCAATAAGTTGGAGAAGGCAAAGTAAGATCTTAGTCTCCTTCAACTAGCATGATTGGGAGCAGCACACGGATCACAGACCCCACACATCCCACAGGTTATCTGTCTGACAGCCATAATGCTGGCATAAATGCACAGCACATTGCTCCATATGCACCTTCCATACACACACACTCACACACACAGCCTGTCCAGCACGTGGGATTCACAGGATTTCCCATGCCTGGGTAGCCACATGGGCAGCATCTGCCCAGGGCTCATCACAGCTCAAGCATCAAGCAAATGTGTTTTGTGTCCTACTGCTGCATTTCTTGTCTACATTACATAAAAATAAATTTTAAACACGGGAATGATTCTGCACTAAATAGTTAGCGCTACTTCACCACTTATGGTTTGCTTCTTCTGCCTATCAATAAAGGTCTGAAGATGGCACTGCTTCTTATCCCTCCTGAAGGCCCAGGGACACACCAGGAAAGCAAGCAAAACCACAATAAACAAATTACACCAAAAAAAAAAAAAAAAAGAGAGAAGAAAGAAAGGAACCTTAAATGCTGAAAATATGCAGAGACCAAAGAGAAGGCTTTAAGTGGCTTGATGCTATATAGACCAGCAAACTCAATATTATACAACTTCAAGACATATAACTTCTCCCATGCACAGAAATAAATGTCCCATGGCATTTCACTATAACACCATTTGAGAAAAGTACAGATGAGGAAGTGTCTCCCAGGGGCCAATTCCCCTCTTAAATGTGTTCACCTTTTTCAGCATCCCTTTTATCTGAAAATTTATGAGGACAACATACAGCCTGACCTGCCTCCAAAGAGAACAAGATTTGCAATATGTCAGGTGGCTACTTCTGATGAGCAGGACAGAAAGGGTGAGGGAGCTTTCTCCCCAACTCCTCTGGTATGGTGGGCATAGAGCCTGTGAGGACTTCCTAGCACAAACCTCCATTCAGGTATAGCAGAGGGGCCAGAATGAAGAGGATAACATGGTCAAGGCTACTTTGCCTCTTTGGATATCATCTTCCCGACTGTATAATAAGAAGGGCCATCCTGACCTTCCCTGTAAAGCACTTAAAGAGCTACAAATAAGAAATTGTAAACAAGAATTAGCCATCATTTTTCAATGAGGGAGGATTCAGCAAAAAGGTGAAACCAGGGTTATAGAGATAAATGAGATTACTTTAAAATTCTTGGAGAAGACTGCCCCAGGAGAGGGATATTTGAAATAAGCAGCTCAGTACTCTTTCCCTCATCCCTCAGGGACAATGGCATCAGGAGGTAGGAAAGATGCTGATTCCTCCTCAGACCTGCATGTCTTCACCATAGCAACTGGTAACTAAATATTCCTGAATTAAAAACAGACTGGGACAGGTATGTCTCAATAAGCACAATATAGTCATGCTGTTTGGCCATTTTATTAGCCATTTCATAATTCCTTAATACCATCACTTAGAGGCTGCCTGAGATCTTTAAATAAGCAGCCGTGAAAAGCACCACAAAAATAGGACATTTATATAGTTTAAAGGTTTCCTCAGAAAAGTATCTAGCCGCATGAGACCAGCTCGTGGCCAGAACTGTCACATGTATAAAGAAGGTCCTTTAAACATTGAAAGACTGTGTCCTGTCTTCCTCCATTATACTTTTTATTGACCTTTTATGGCTGCCTTCCTATATTTATATGTATCTGTTTTCCACTTACCCTGCTCAAAAACTCTTCCCCCATCAATGTTTTCAGTTCTCCTGCTATCCTTCAAGACTTCTGCTCTAGCCAAGCTGTCAGGCTAACCTGGCTTCTCTGAAGGCACTGCCTGCAGCTAATTCTGTGCAGAAAAGCCACCAGCCTGGAAAAGCAGCAGGGAAGGTTCAATTAAAGGCACTACAGAAGACATGCTTCACGTGCAACCTCTCTCCTGCTCTCCAATCAAACCTCCTTAATCACTCCTACAGATAACAGCAAAAACAACAAATGACACAAGAGAAAACAACTTGTCAAAATAGATGATGACCTGTGCCACCGATTTCCCTATTAAAGGAATGTTTTTGTTTCTTACTGGCACTTATTTTCCGCTAGGGACATATCAAGGCTCAAAATTCTCAATCTGTTTCTGTTGTCAGGCAAGAGATCGCTCTTTCAACTTTTATTTCTGTGGTAGGATACAAGATTAAACACAAAATTAATGACCAGAACCTTTTGCCACCTGAAAGGAAAAAAATTGCTGCTGAATATTTCCAAGACCTTTCATTTACACCTCTTCTTCCCAAAATGTGTTTTTGCTTGGGTGTCTTCATTTGGGTATCTTCAGGCTTTTCTGGGCTCTTTCTCTGCTCTTCTTTTTTTCCCAAGCGTAACCAAATTACACAAAGAGGGAAGTATAACACTGTTCCCATAAAAATGAAAGCCCTGGAAAAGCAGTATGTTTAACACCTTTCAACCAGTCTAAAGAGCTTGAGAAGATGAGGAGAGAGAATTCTCTACCAGTGCATATTGTTGTGGTATAAGGAAATTCACTTAATGACTGCTAATGTTTAAGGCTTACTTGCTTTGGTTACAGGCTTATGCCACTGCTAACCCAACAAAGTCTGAATTAAATTCCAGGTAAAATGGTCGGAATCCTTCTGCACCCTTACATGGTCTTACTCTCCCGAAGGGGACAGCCTCTGTCTACTTGTCCATGCACAGATTCCCTGTACTTGGCTCTGTACACAAAGTCCTAAGAAAGTAATTTCAGAAGCAGTGTTCTAGATTTCTTAAACAAACAGTATACATTGGAATAGTTACTGCCAAGGATTAAAATAATGCCTATGTGATTTTTTCCAGGCACTCAACAATACAGTATTTTTTTCATCCAACAGCCTTTCATGTGACACTTTTATATAAAAATGTTTACAGGAAATAGCAAGCTTTCCTTTTGTTCTTCAGGTTACATGTACCCCCATAAAATGCAAATGCTGAGTGAAGTCATTGAACTACCTGACACTTAAAAATGAACACATCTAAGTATCCTGCTCAAGATCAAATGGTGGCTCCCAGCAGCTAAACGGATATTTCAAACACTGGATAACTGATTTTCTTCCTGGCCTCCAACAGCCACTTTTAATGGGGGCTTACACAGTGAATCTTTATTAGCAAAGACCGTGGGCACCAGGGGGTCAAACAAAGGTGGTTTCCATTTGCACTTGCGCAGTGTGATGCCCAAGCCTTCACCTTTGTGCAGACTTTTAAAACTTGAAATGGGGACTGGGGACTGTCACAGAGACAAAACATATCAAGGAACACACAGTCCTGGAGCGCACAAGAGTCTACACGCTTTCTACCAGACCTGTAAGAAAGCTGGCAACAGCAACAGCTGCTGGGGAGCACCAGCCAAGAAAACAAAATCCACTTCTGCAAGGGCTTTTGCAAAGAAATGAAAATGTTTCCAATCATCAGAGAGCTTTCAGGATTCTCTCATCTTAACACTTCAATAATGATGTAAAAATGTCTATTGCATTCAGTTTCCCCTTTCTCACATCGTCCCTCCAAAGTTTTAGGAGGAGTGTTTTTCCACAGAAGTGAAAACCAAAAAGCCAGAAAGTCTTAAGCCCAATTCTCAAGTCGCTAGCAGCACATACAGAGAGAGGCACAGTGAGCCTCTGGCTCAACAAACGTGAAGTTCCCAAAGCCGAACTCAATGGGACATTGGCTGGTCAGGCCCACAGTTTTGTGGTAGGTGCTTAGATTTCCTCCTGTGCTGGGTAAAAGAGGACACAAGGCCCTGCAGATGAGTGGGAGTGACTCATAAGAAAGCAGCCAAGCTTTCCTAAAAAGCACCCTTCCCAAACAGGGCCTACATTTTCCTCTCATTCTGGGTAGAAAGTTGCCAGGGTTGTGCTTCCCCTCCCTCTGTCCTTCCTTGCATGTGGGACTTTTTAATTAAGTAATTCTACCGTAGTCATCTTTCCTCTCGTCCATTGAAGAAAAATATCTAACCCTTCAGCACACTGACTGTGATCACTTGAGGGAACAATGAACAAGAGCAACATGCGATGTGCAGTGCTTCTTGGCCAATGGATGGGAAGGCTACGAGCCCTCGGGCTACATTGGCTGCCCAAGGAGCTCTGTGAATGTCCATTTTCCCTGGTGACTACCCCACCAACAGCCACAACACTGCAGCTCACCGTGCCAGGGACACAGGGGTACGACTGTTTGTAGGACGATGCATGTACTGGCTGTGTGACATGACACACATGGGACAGGAACAATCTGTTGGAGGGACACAGGGGTACGACTGTTTGTAGGACAATGCATGTACTGGCTGTGTGACATGACACCAGCTAAAAACTTTGGGACAGGAACAATCTGTTGACCAACAGCCACAACACTGCAGCTCACCGTGCCAGGGACACAGGGGTACGACTGTTTGTAGGACGATGCATGTACTGGCTGTGTGACATGACACACATGGGACAGGAACAATCTGTTGGGGCAGGAATTTCTTACACATCCTTTGCTAGAGGAGGAAATCCGTCACCAAGCTATGCATTGGGTACAAAGAAGCTGCAGCTCTCCTCATGTCTGCTCCTTCACTGCCAGCTGTGGGAAGAGAGCAGTTGCTAATACAGACGAGGGGCTTAATATTTACCCATGTTCCTTGTCATGTTTTTTCCCCCTAAGGCCTTATCCCAGTTACTACGGAAGTAAATTGGCAGTTCAGAAATGCTGGCAGTTAGAAGTCCTATTGCTGTAGGGCTGCTTTGTTTCTCAGAGTAAATAGTATATTTTACGTTTATAGTCAGAGCTGCAGTAAGCCACAAAAGCTTCACTTTCAGTCTTGCAGCTGCAAGGGGAGATACCCCATGTCTGTGCAGAGGTGGCTTTCCAGAGGGGATCCTGAAGTGCCTGCTGTCATGTCTCCCTGCACATACCCAGAGAAAATACAAGGTTTCCAGACTGCTGGGACATAGTCTAGCTACTTTGCACAACAAATCCCATTGACCAGCAGTATGAAGGATTAGACATAAATGCTGTTAATTTGAAATACCTTGTTCCAAACCTTTCCCACGTCAGAAGCCAGTTGAGCCAGGACCCAGCCCGGATTCCCACTTCAGAGTTGATCCTAAAGCTTGAGGTCCAAAAACAAATTAAAACCCACCAACAATACATTTTTCTACAAACCAGAAACTCTGTTTTCCACCACCTTGGAATGTGTTTCATTGAATGCAAAAATGAGAATCTTGGCAAAGACACCAGAACTTTATCACTTTTTTGTTTTTTTCCAGAGCAGTCCTGCAATATTTATTACCTGCATAGGATGAGCATAATGGAATTAATTCTAACGTTTCATTCAGAAGAGAGTTCATGAGAAAGTAAAAACATGTTTTTTAATGAGTAGAACCAAAAGAAACGTAATTGAGACTTGGCCAATTCAACTTTTTTAAAAGCTTATCCATTTGCAGTCATTGTAAACTTCATTTCCTCACACTCAGGACATGCACCTGACGATCTGACCACAACCATACTGTACTTTGAAGTAAGGGTGAGCCTGCAGTCAGACAAACAAATTGCTTCAGCTCACATCTCTGTTTCTGGCATTTTTGTCTTTCTTCAAGAAACAAGTTGGATAAAAGCAAATCTCTTGAGGGGAAAAATATGTTTCCATTTAGTGAGGGACCATCACTTTATCCATCCTCAGACTGAGAAATGAGCAGTATTGAGCTCCAGGACAAGAAAAAGAATGCACAAATGTTGAACCAGCTGATGAGCAGCATTTCTATGGCAAGGCAGGAAGAGTATCAAAGCACAAAAAAGTGACCTCTGCAGCCCACATGAGGTGTAGTGCATGGGGTTTTCAAAGAAAGCACATTTTGGGTGTACAACAGGAAAATCATAATTCCTTTTGAAATAATTCCCAAGAAAACGGACAGTGCTTTCGGAACCAAAAGTCCCACTGGGGGAAGAAGAAGCACTGTGGGTTATAGAAGAGATTCAGAAAAGCCAGGTAGCAGAGGAAGGGACCCAGCTGAGCTGTCTGGATTCAAGAAGGCACTGTCATATATAGTCACGTATAGTCACCTGCCCTTTCGAAATCAGTCCTCATTCCCAGCTAGAAATAGATCTCTGGGATGTAAGAGGGGAAGGGGCAGGCAGAAAAGGAGGAAATACCCTCCCCAAGCCCATGCTAGCTGTGTCTGCAGGCACAAGCAAGGTCTGTGAAGCAGTAAGATACGTGACCAGCTGATGACACGGCAGAGCTCAAAAATAACATCACCGATGGGAAAATGTCAGTGGCCACTCTGCAGGAATGCTCTTGGAGTTAACTGCAAAAAGTTTCAGAAGTTCTCCATGGGGGAAGTCTAGATCTTGAAAGGTGGATAGTAACAGCAGATCACCTGGAGAAAACAGACAAGGCCCAGGTTTATTCAGTCATCCTGAGGGTACTCTGGAACTGCCTGCTGCATCAGAGCTGCAAAGGGAGAAAACACTGAGCTCTCCAATGTGTGCATTTCTACAGATAATGAGACCTTATTAAAGTGTTTAACTATACAACAAAGGAGCTCAGGAGAGCCAGAGTGTTCAGGATGAAAGTTGTTCCAGAACTTCGGCATGGATATGGCTGGAGGAAAAGCCACTTCTATACGATCCAAAATAAGTTGTAACAAAATAGTTTAGGAAATATCTTGTTCCTTTGCATGCACTGAATAATGGGTAATTTCACAACTTCCAATACCCGTACTGAAGAGAAGCTTTTACAAACCAAATTCAATGGGTTCTGCTCAAGGGACTCTCTTGCAACACTGTGGAACATGTAATATCCACAGGTATTGCAACATCTAATTGCAAAATAAAGGCTGTTTTCCTCCAAACCTCCTTTCAGCCAAGGATGACAATGTTACATGGGGATAGTTTTCTTTGGGGTTAGCGAGTTGAATCAGCTCAATAATCATCTGACAGTCACCCAACATATCCAACTCAAGGGAAATAGCAGAATTGCAAGGCAAGGAGCTAAGAAGGAGAGTAAGATCTCTCCTGCTAGTAATACTGAGCACAACTACTTCTGACACTGGAGTACTACTCACAAACTGCTCAGCTGTTCCCTGGGTTAAAGGAGACAGTTCTGCATGTCAGTACTGTCCCAGGAGCTGCAGCATGGACAGGAAAGCAATGGTGTACCCACCACACGAACAGTTTTAAAGATCAGGGAGAGGCAAAGTTGTCATTAACACACATTGGCCTAGAAAAAACAATTATCTGTGAGTGACAAGCTAACAAAGGGAGCTTTTAAATACACAGGCTTGGAGATCAAGCACAGTAGTTCATGACCACTGACTAAAGAACAGTGAATATCTTGAAACAGCTTATACAATGTAATGTTTGCTGGTACCTCTTCCCTTTCCTTCATGTTCTTAGCTGGTCCCTATGCTCCTTTTTTGCACACTCCCTATTTTTCCTCTAAATAGTCCAGCCAGCTTCTTCTATCTCTTCCTCTAGCTTCCATGTCAGAATCACTGTGCCTTGTTACAGAGAGACAAAACACGGTACTGAAACAGCTTCTGTGATAAAGTGAACTTAGCCCCTGGTGATCACAGGAGAAAAACACTATCTTCCAGAAGAGTTCAGAGTGGGACCCAGCTGGAGGTCAAAGGGCTCTGGAGGACCCCTGCAGTCCACGGGTCAGTGACGCAGCCAGGCTGACCTGCTGGCTGGCAGATGCAGATGGAGGATTCCTGTTCCCCTGTTACTCTCCTCTCCCCTGCGCCTCCCACTCTGGGTGCCAGCTGTGCAGCTCAGCCCCTTCTGTAGCAGGAGCCCTACTAATTATCCAGTTCAACTCATTGGCAGGGCAGAAAACTTAACTTCAGTTGTTAAGTCTTACAAACTAAGCAGGTTGAGCAAGCTGTGATGGTGCACTGCTGCTGACACAGGGAAAGCAGCAGGAGAACGCAGTGGGGGACAGGAACGTGGAAGGAGCAGGATTGCTCCCTCTCACCTGATAAACTGAGCAACATCATCAAACTGTACGTGACTTCTGCTGGTGGAGCATATACTGAGTCTCTCTCTATATCTCTGCATAATTCAGTCATTGGGCAGTCAGGCACTCTCAAATGAGAGTGAGAGGAAGAGGTTACCTGATCAATCAAGTATTTCCTTCAGCTGCAGTTCTTTTTCCTACAGGAAGCCCTGGCTTGTATAAGCCACTCAAGGAGCAAACATCAAAGGACTCCTCTATCACTTAGTCAGGGTAATAGACTGTACTTGAACTCTACTCAGTGAAGTGAAACTTCTTAAGCTGAGAGCTGAAGTTAAATTTGTTATTCCTGGCAAACTGCCCAAGAGGAAATGGATCCAGGGCAGAAGTTTGTTTGTTAGATAGCAGTGAGAGATTGACACTTTTATAATAAGCCACAAAAGCAGGGAAACTAGAAAGAGTTGCTGAAACAATGGATTGTTCTAAGATCTACTCTTAATGCTGTATTGGTTACAAGACCTACTTTTAGTAATTGGCAAATAATGGAAAGCAGAAAGCATGAAACATCAGTAAGAAAGAGTTTGAGCAAAGATTCTGCATGGGAGGCGGAGTGAAAAGAATAGGAGGAAAAAGCACTTAATCAGCCACATTAGGTCCTTTGCATGCAGTAGTTGTTACTTCACAAACAGACTGGGATCAGAGATGCTCCTTCACTAGAGACACAAGGTACTGACTGCCAGTTCTGTACACACTTAGCATTTTAGACCATTGTGTGCCCACCAGTGTAAAAAAGGTGGTGCAAGGAGCTCTCAGCTCTTTGATAACATACACCACAGCATACAGCTAGGATCCCCCTCCAGCATGCTCTCCTGTAGATCTGCTTGCATGCGAGCCTAGAGGTACATAAGCTCATGGACCCTCTGCCATACTGTGGCTGACAGCCTCAAATCAAGCCAAGCTCGAGAAAGGTAACAGAAAACTTGGTCATTAGTGAACAGGCAGCAAATACGGTTTCACCAGGCTGAAATTCTTGCTGTTTCTCAAAACAACCAACTGCACCTGACAGCCACACTTTATGCAAAAACATCACACAAACTTCACCCAGTCATCTCTCAGGTAGAGCTCAATGAAGATATCTTCTAAGTAAGAAATCTGAAGTTGCACTTTGGCTTTTGGATTAATGAGGGTTACCTCTTTAATATGTACTAACAGTAAAAATATTGCATGGTAACATGCCATTTTGGGATCTCCTTTACTGTCAATAACTTACAAGCTGCATTAAGACAGATAATTACAATTCAAACTAATGAAATCCCCCAACAAGAGCAAAAGCAGTGCACTTCCCAAAAATACCGAGAGACTTGATCTCTGCAGGCATTTTGTTTTTTTAATATTTCTTTGCATTTCACTATGCCTGGAGCATAGTTTAAAAAGGTGATTTAGTATATAGATTTAAGAAGAACTCCAAATATGAAGAAGTGCTACTGTGCACATTCGGTAGTGACTCATCCAAAGTTGATTGCACAGATTTTGCAATATGGAGGAATTCTAAATATTGATATATCCTATTCCTTGGTATTTTGTTTCTTTGGTAACACATTTTACTTGGAAAGGCTTTGTCCAAAGTCTAAACAGTCCCCATGTAATCCATGAATGAAACAGAAAAGCATGCTTAGGTGTCTGGTCACAGCTGCCACTGCTCCCAGGCTGTACGGACACTGGCAGCTCAAACAACAAAAAACCAACCCAAACGAAAACACACGGAAGCATCCTATGGATCAATCTGAGGCCAAGAGCTGCCAAAGTGACCTGTACTGGCTCTGCCATACACCACAGTAAAAGATGCAACTTGAACTCTGTCCAAATACATTTCCTGTAATTTCTGCCTGGGCCTTGGAGAGATTGTCTCTTGGGAAGGAAAGATTAATCAGTAAGCATTTATCCACAATTAAGTAAATAGGCTATTGGACAAATTCAATAAAATAGCAAATAGCTAATGAATTATTTTTATACCATAAGACAAAAAAAGAAAAAGAAAAAGAAAAAGAAAAGGGGGGAGAAGAGAAAGCACCCTAAAGAGAAACAGAAGAGCATGAAATCATATTTTGGCTTTCTGCACAAGAACTACAGAATAAATCATATGCTGTTGATACATTGCTTTCGAATTCTCACCCAATAGCTATTATGATCAAATCTACAGCAACTCTGTATGTAAACACAGAGGAACAGGGCTGGTGGAAACTTTGTTCTTCAAAGCCAAGAGAGCTGTAAACAGGTAATATCTTTACCTTCAAATTAATGGGTTTAGATAATTGGTCTGTCGCTTTTCAAGCTGTGATTCACTACAACATTTGCCTCCTGAGCTGAGGGAAAAAGCCTCCAGAGACCGTGAGTCAGTGAATGAAAACTGTTTTGGGTCCCATGGCAAAGAAAGTACTTTGTACTCAAAAATAGATACATTTCTTGTGGGAAAAAACAGCCCAGCTCCTTCCTTCCTCTCCCATAGATAATAATGCAAAATGTCAGACACCTCCCAGCCTCCATTCCCAGGAGATCAATAGCATTGCAATGATTACTTTGGTAGTTTTCTTCCTGAAAGGTTAGCTTATGTCTAATCACAGATCATGACCCGACAGCCACCAAACACAGCTCACTCCTTACGGGAGGATGAGGCCTGGGATTAAGGTTGCCACCAGCATCAAAGTGCTACAGCTGCAAAAAGCAGCAGGATTTGGGCACTCGGAAGACACAAAGCCAGGGTAGGAAGGCAAGGCCTGGAGATGGGGAAAGGTTGGGTGCAGGGGAGTGGGCAGTGGGGAGTGGGTATGTTCTATAGGTTGGGGGCTGTACAGAGTGACAGTGGATTGGCTGGTCGGCTGAATTTGGGCCGAAACAGCAGAGCAGCATGGAGTGAAACCCCTTTACTCAAATATGCAAGGGTAGAAAGTACGCCGTGTAAACCTTTTTAATTCAAAGTCTTTCAAGCAGCACAGCGAGTGACTGTAGTGTCAGGGCACTTGTGACCCTTGCACCGAGAGAGCTCGGAGAGTGCTGTGGAGCCACAGGACCTGTGGTGCTGCTGGCCTTCCTCTCTGCTGCAGTGCAAAGCAGCACAGGTTAGCCCGGGCCCCGCTGGAGAACCATGGTCCCAGCACCGCCAAGCAGAGGGTCTGAGATCATGGCACAGCACCATTCAACACCACCCTGTCACGCCACAGCACTCCAACATTGGGTAAGGCCACCGCTAATCGGGAGTCACTACTCATCCTCATCCCTCCTGGACCCCTTGGCACTGCACATCACACCTGCCTTAACTTTGTGCTGAGTTTGCAGACAGACAGGGATCTCTGGGCCAGGGACAGAAGCATGGACAGACATGAGGGCACTCCCCAGAAGTTATTCCATTGTTCTCATTTCACTGGATAATTCCTACATCAAATACCCGGAGGGGGGGGAGGAAGAAAAAAAACCCAGACAGGCAGTTAAACTGAACTCCAGGCTATGTGCTACCAGGGCAGGCTCTGAAAAGCTCTTGCAGTCCCAGGGGAGTTAGAAAAAGGGGGAGGAAATATTACAAGAGATGGCTTTGCTTACACACACCATTGGCACAGACACACTTGTTTACATTTGATTGGCCTCATCTAAACTTTGCTGGAGGTTGACCATAATATTTACAAGCTAAAAGAACAATTATGTAGCTGAGAGCAGCTAAATGGAACAAAACAAAACCAGAGAGGCAGAAATCATGTCATTTGTGAAAGTCAAAAAAACAAACTGAGCCATCAGACCACACAGCTTCCCCACGCCATATGCATTTACACCACAGCACTATTTGTGCTGCTTTACTGCAGTATGGATGTTCTTTGAGTTTATAAACACTTATGGTGCTTATGTGCTCCATGTACTGATTTGTACCATAAAAATTTATATGAAAGGATATTTCCAATGCCTCATCTGTTTGTTTACAGAGTCCACCTTTGAAAGACCAATATTCTTTCCTCCAGGGCCTGTTTACAGTCTGCACCTGTGATGGTTTCTTCAGTTTGAATCTCATGGGCTGTATTTATTACATAACTGTTTTCCCTCTTTTAGACACCATTAATCATCCCTCTGCCAAGATCTTCTTCCCACACCAGGCTTTACTGTACATTCCTTGCATTTTCGTACCATGATGTCAGTCCAGAAGTGGAACAAAGATAAGAATGGCTCAAGATTTTCCTTCAAATGATCCATTTTCTCCAAAGCTATATATATAAAACAAAAACCTAATACTCACTATGGAATTCGGAAAGGATCAGGTTTGGGGATTTGTGGCCCTCTCATATTCCATATCCTTATTTCCTGAAAAGAAAGAGAACATATGCAAAATTATTTTGGAAAAATGACTGCAGAAATACAAAGACCAAAGCAAGCACGATACGGCTTTCTAATTGATGGTTAAGCAACTATGCAAGTATGTAAAATACATCTGCAAATGTTTTGAAAATAATTTGTCAACGATGCTTGAAAAATTGTGAAATTTTTCCACACTTTTCAATGTTTGAGAAAGTGAGATTGTTGCATACATTTAACACTTTTTTGCCAATTATTTTTTGTGTTTTAGAATAGCAAGAAGAAAAGAATGCTGAGACATAATTTCCATTCATTTGCATGTTTCAGAGATAGCACAGACTCTGAATTTTTAATTATGATCTTCAGTTTATGAAAGAAAGAAAACCCTAATAATCTGACAAATCACTATTCTTGGGCAAACACTCATCCTACTGCAGTTTTGTTTAACCCAAGTACTCAAAGTAGGCAGCTTCCAACTAAGTAAAGGCTCTGCCTTATTTTGTTATAACACTAACATTGTAAAGAGTAAAGACTCCACATAACATCATAGCAACGTACCAGAAGAGCAGTGCTCTAACATGCCTGGCTGTCAAATATCAGCCTATAAAAATACCTAGGCAGCTCTGTTCTTCTCTTGGAGTAAAGAAGAGAGCTGTTCAGGCAGAACAATATTTGTTTTATTGACAGATTTTACTGCTATCTGTTACCCACCAGTGGGCTCCATTTGCAGTTTTCATCATAGAGTAATTGCTTATTAGAGACATTAGCAGGTTGTTTATTTGAAAACTATTATGCTAATAAGGAGCAATCATATTAGCAAGGTGTGCTCTTTACAACTTTATTTGTTTATCCTCAGGGACTAAACTTCTGAAACCCCAAACCTTTTGTTACATACTGAAAGATTTGAAAGTAAAATGTCTGAAGTTTTTTTTTTCACGTCTGAGAAATTTGTCCAATAATAATCAGTAGTTTTATTGCCATCATAAATAACAGGAGCTGTCTCTGACAGAAAGATATTCATAGGATTGAAGGCCATTCTGTACGCAACCATTTACTTGCAAAGCAGCCTGGAAAAATTATGTTACGGCTGTATTTGCATATTTTCTTATTATAAATGTTACCATAGTTATAATATAGCAACTTTAGTATATTATTAAGCCCACAGGAAAGGAAGAAACTAATTGTAGCATAACTTCTAAGGCTCCGGGAAAGCACCTGTTTCTTTTATCCTTTGAGCCTTAGGGGGTTTCTGACCTCGGACTCACCAATCAACTCCCTTTATGATAACCTAGGTGGGATTACTTATATTTACACATCCCAAGATGTCTAACAAACCAAGACATGCTTACAGCACATTTGGACTCTTGCAAGCAAACGCTTTCACCATTGGCACAGCTGAAACTCTTTCTGTGCTGTTGCTGTTTATTATTTTGCTGCGCTGGGGGTTATTTGCACTGTACACAGCATAACTTTCAGGCAAAGATTAAGAAAACAGTCTTGCAACGGGAAGTGCCGACAAGCACAGGAGAGCTGCAGTGATTCCAACCTGACTGCAGGCCAAAGCAGCAATCCTTATTATTATTATGCAGTAGCACACAGACCCAAATTTGGGATCAGAGCCCAAGACTACTAGTGGAACGTAAGCACGTAGGTGAAGAACCTCCTGACCCAAGAAGCGCGTGATCTAAATTGATGACAAAAAACCCAACCAAAACAAACAACAAACAAATAAGCAATCAGAAGGGGGAAAAAAAGAAAAAAAAAGAAAGAGAGCAAAAAGAAAGGGAGAACAAGCAAACAGCAGAGCATGGGAAGAAAAGAAGGAAAGAACAACTTGCATGTTTCTCACAACTACTAACCCAACACAACTCAGCTCACCTCCTGCCTACTGGTTCACCTCCTCAGTAACAGAGCGTAGGATAAGCGTACTTTGGATTAAGTAATCAGACACATCTGTAAAAATGGAAACAGAAAATTCTGGATTTTGTTAGGCAAATATATAGATATTAAACACTATAAGTATCACTGTGTATTTCCCTGTTTCTATGTACATACAGACCTGCATATGTGCTCTTGTATGACACATGTATAGCTAAGCTTAATTCAAACTTATTGCAGTATAAGTGAAGAACTGAAAAAGGCAAAGAATCAGACATGTCATATCAGAATTGCATGTGTCTGTGGGCTGGAGTCCAAAGCCAGCAATCCTTATGTATTTTGAAAACTCTTAGACCCAAAATTGGGTAAGCACACCTGGATATTTAGCTGAACTTTCAGTTCACTGACTTCAGATGAGAAATGAACAGCAGAGGTTGATGAATTCTTACAGCAAAACTAAAATTCCTCTTGCAGTAGGTTTTATAACGGTAACAGCCAAGGAAAGAGAAATACATAAAAGGCACAATGTTTTGTTCTGGAGCCTCAGCTGCTCTTCAGGAAAGAGACCTATCACTTTACATAATTCTTTACAAATCAATGCTTGCTTCAAAACATGTCTATTAACAGTAAAACTTGCAGATCTGGCAGTCTCCCAGTCCTAATGCCAGAGAAGCCTCTCTGAGTAAAGGTTGCTTTACTTCATAGCAAGTCCAAAGAGCTCCTAGGGCTGAAAGCTCAGCTAAATCTCTGTGCACTGGGTGCTCCTCCAGCCAGCTCCCTGCTCTGCTGCTCAGTCCCCTCACCTACACTGGGGAACCCCTTCTGCGCCAAAGGACTGCCCTGCATCTGGGGCATCAGGACAAAAGCCAGCTTTAGACAGCGGAGAGCACACAAGAGCAGGCAATGCAGTCCCATATTTTAACAGATAATTTCAACAACCTCTTAAAACAGGTCTGTGCCCATTATGGTTCATTCTTTAAGTCTTTACTGTAAATTGTGTGTCTGTGCATATACCTCTTGCATGTACTTCAGTAGGACGCGTGGCTCACAACAGACGATCCAGCAGAACCGGGAGAAGGACAGTCCCCTCTGCTTATCCTCCCCTGCCCCGGATTTTGCACGCTGCTCTGTTTCTCCCTGCCAACACACAAGGATGGCAGCCTAGGGGTGACAGCTTTCCAAGCTCTTCTTCAGATACTTACATCAGCTGGCAGAAATGTTTCAGAGATGGCAAGAGGGCTAGATATTTACAAGTGGTGTTTACTTTTCCGGAATAGCATATGCAGTCAGCTGCGTGTTCTCTTCATCAGAATGTCTTGTGATCTGAATATCCTTAAGCCAGTTTCCTGTGTCTCTTGTCCCTCTTGATCGTCTTTTTTAAAAAAAAAATAAACAACACACTGCCACTTTATGGTGTGTTCTTACAAGCAGTCTTGTTTGTTAGCACATAATGGGAGTACAGGATGGCTTTGTGAAGAGCTATCTGTTCCAGCAGGTTTATATTTGAAGGTGACAGTAATGAATGGGATCAGCCTGTTCCATGCTACCGAGAGGCAAGTTGGACTGAGACAGGCAGAGTGGTGAGGCAGATTTGGGTCCACTTGTGCTCCAAGACCACAGCTTTAAAGCCCTTCTCTTGGGCTAACCCCCGCTCCAGGCTGTTGCTGATGGAATTAGCATGTGGGGGGTTGTTTTGATTTTTCCACCTATAACCTGCTGACTGCAGCTCTTAGGAGGAGAGTGGTACTGGCTTCACGCACAAATGACTAAAAGTGAAAAAGTATCAGCAATGCCACAGTAGACAGGAACAGATGAGATGAGGCTTCATAAAGTGCTCAGAAAAACCTATCTGAGGGAAGCAAGCCAAGCTCAGGCAGCTCCAAAGACCCACCCTTTACACATATACCACCACCTCTTGCAGCCAGGGTGCCCAGGGCCTGCTGGTCTTGCACAGGGCACAACAGAGCAGGAATACCTTCCCACCTCACACAACAGAGCTGGGAATGCTCTGCAACCATCAGCAAAAGCAGCTACTCACTCCTCTGCTTCGTCTTTGTGCGGCTGTTAGATGGAAAGGCAATGCCCCACCAGAAATGTTGTTAGTCCGCTGGCAAGTCTCATGTGCAGAGCACGACATAGCTGAACAACTGCAACAAGCCATTGTGGCACATCTCAGAAGTCCAAAACCACCATTTTAATTGTTTTGCCCAGTAAAGTAAGTCTTCCACTTTACTCCACTTTACTTCCACTTTACTCTTTCCCTTTTTCCTCCACACTTTCCATTTTCTTTTTTCTTCCAGCTTTGGGGTTTTGTTTTCTCTTGACTAAGTCAATTCTAGCGTGCAGCAAGAATGCTGCAGAGAAGACTGAGATTTTTTTTAGCTGTTAGACTGGACCAAGCTCTGTAGGGCAGCCTTCAACCTCTCACCTCTGGCTTTGCAGTATTGCTCCCCCTTCAACTCCATAGCAGTGTTTGGGTGGTGTGCTGGATACAGAATTAGCTCTTCTCCATTCTTCTATTCCTGCAACTCCATTGAATTCCCACTGGGTATTTGCAAATAACATTATATATGCATATACATACACACACACACACAGACACAAAACAGTTCTTAAGAGTTCATGTCCTGGGAGGAAGCCAGCATCGATTTCTTTAAACTCAGAGTGACTCCTGACTTATGAAGGAGGTCATGTGTCTGAGAAGCAGCAGTGGAAATGTGTCTTTCAGTGTTTCCTCTTATCACTCATCAAGGTTCTGGAGTACATTCACATCTCTGTAAGGGCCCTGAAGAAGCTTTACTGAAAAGCCTTATTCCCATTAGCAAATCTGTGAAATTGTCTGAGAGACTGACATATGGGAATGCAGATAGATGCATCACATTCATTGATCCTTGCTACCCAGCTTCCTCGCTGCAGTGTTTAGCTCCCACACAGCATCACTGGGTGTTAAAGCCTTGATATTTTATCCACTCTTTCACTTGTCAAAACGCAGAACGAGTCTGTGAAGTATTAATATCTTTAAGCAAACCCATGAGCTCCCAGGACTGAAGAGAAATCTGGCAAAGGTGACACATGACGGTTTGGGTGGTGGCCTGACCTACCGAAGTGGTGAGGAGCTCAGGTAGCACGGACACTGCAAACCTGCAAATGTGCTGCTAACGTCCAAGAAAAAAAGCCTGCTGCCATAAATCACTTTGTCTGCAAAAACATTCTGAAATTACATCATAATTCTCTATATTTGGGAAATAAACTATCTAGTTTCTTCAGCCTCCATCAAACTTTATCACAGACACAATGAAAAAGGAAAGGTAACAAAAAGAAATCTATCTGAGAAGCCCCTTATTTTAATCTGCCTGGACCTCTGGGACACAGTTCATGCAATTTCTCCTTATTTGCCTTCTTGGAGACATCACGCTTAGGCAGTAAAGTATATGATTTCAGTTGAGTGTCAAAAAATTGGCAACTCCTACATTTCTGAGAGAGTTGAATATGCTGTTGGGTCTAAGCCACAAAATGGCACCCAGGTCAAGTTTGTTGTTGTTTTTTTTTAAGGTTGGAATTGCTTAAAGGGAGCCCTTGGAGATGGAGCACAGATAACTGAATTGCACTAACTAGGATGGCAAGAAATACACCTGGATGAGGCTTGGCTGATAAACTCCCAGGACAGAAGTGTCCTTTGCTCCTTGCATTGAGACAAAAGGGCAGGAATAGGGAACAAGGACACTTATATTCAGGGGATGATGGGACACAAATGCAATTAGAAAGGTTGGCTTTCATTTTACTTGCTTCTAATACTGCCTTTAAAAGTCAAAGTTTCAGAGGAGACAGATCCTTGCCCTGTTTTCCCAAACATCTGGGGTTCATAAGTAAGAATTCTGCATTTTGTCAGGGGCAGCAGAGTGGTTTTCAATGCCAAGCACAGAATGCTTCCTGGGGCAACCTCTGGTCACCCATTCTGCCAGCACCTGCCAGAAGAGTACTGGCCCCTGTGGAAACTTCTGCAAACAAAACCTCTCAAACAGTGACAGCCACAAGTAAGTGTATTAAAAATGGTAAAGAAACACTGAAAGGTTCTTTTCTAACCAGAAAAAGGCTGTTGTCAAGTGATTTAATTTCCCCGCTAAATTGTGCAATGAAAAATAAATTGCATGTAAAGACCATGTGACTGAGAATGAAAAGAAGCCTCTCGTTGAAAGCTTTCATTTGCCCTTTATCACACTGTTTTGCTTCATATTCTATAAATAGCTCGTGTGCACTGTTTCTCCTTTTGGCCTCATAACTATGAACTGGTCCCTCACTGGCTTTGGGAAGACTGAAGAAAATCTCAGGAGAATGCTGTAAGCGTATTTGATAGAAGCTCACAAGTGGATTAATTTCAAAACAGAGCTCAGTTGGCACATTTTAAAATATTTAATAATCAGAGCTGTTTGTAATAGATTAATCTCCTTCTGCAGTAGAAATCAGAAATCAGAGTAGCTTGGTTTCTGCAATCTGATTTTAGTTACAGTTCGGCTGCAATTTATTTTTAGTAACAAACTGTTTCCCCGAGACAGATTCGGCTGCTCATTAGCATTGGGAGTCTTCTCTACAAAAAAAAATATATCGTGAAATTTCCTTTTAGCTCTGACTAGACCTATCCATTAAAACACAAACTGAGTTCTGCAAAGAGATTTCACTATCCATCCTGTCACTGATAGAAGATAAAGACACTGGAAATAAATTGTCCCTCCTCCCTAAGTTTTTTTGCTTAGTATCAGCACACAGCTTCCTTTAAAAGGGGGAGGAAAATCTGCTAATCTGATACATGTATTAAGAGCTTAAGGAAAAGAAGTATAATTGAAAAATGGTTTGAATGAAAAACAGTGAAATACCAATTGTGTTGAATTTGTGACTTTATACCACTTAGCTACTTCATCAAAACAGAGGCTGGGGGAACCCTCTGCAGTGACTTGGGTTCTGCATCATTGCCTTTACCAACTGAGCTTTCCAGGAGTTTAATCTGCTTTGCTTCCCATTTCACCACTGGTGCCAGCTCCTGCTGCTGCAACAGCCACCTGTTTTTACATCCTAATCAGTATTTTCCAGGCCATTTTTTCTGAGCCAGCCATTTATGTAACCTCCAGGCTCCCAGTCTTCTAACATTCTGATTCCCAGCATTAGAAGTGCCAACTTGGGCCAGGCCAAGAGCCCCTTCTAACCTCCCTCCAGCAGGAGGAGAACTTGTAACCAGCCAGGACCATGGTGTTCAAAAGCTATGAAGCCGATTCTCCAGATTTGCTGACTTGTGCTTATTAGCCCTTAAAAGTTACCCGCAGCAAGCAGGAAGATTTACTTTAGCTCACCCCTATGGATGATGAAAAATGCTTCTCCTACAGCACACTGACAAACATCAGCAGATGGTGATCCTTACACAGAACAACCTCTTGAGTCATGGTCCTGTGCAACACAGCTCCTTATTGTGCCCCAAATTCTGGGGTAAAAGATAAACTTGCTTCTGTGAAATATTTGCTTTACTGAAGATGAACTCTACCAGCTGCTCAAAGGAGCTAATTCCAAAACTGCCAAGTGTCAGAGTTCAGATATGCCATTTGGCAGATTTGGTGCTCTGTGGGTTTTGGGTTTTTTTAATTCTCTAGCTACAACTAATCAAATGTCATGTTGGAATTTTGTTCATTTAAACTATTTTCAAGGTAGTCAGCCTATTGGATTGGATTTCAATCTATGCCTGCCTAAAGCTTCAAGCACTAAAATGTCCTAACAGTTCAAGTGCTACATGGAAGTTGTAAAATTTAAATAAAGTTACTCTTAACTTTTTTGAATTCCCAAATGAATTTATAAATTTCCATACAATTTTCCAGAAACTTTTCCTCTAAGAACAGTGCTTATTTTGGTTATGTTCATCTGTTATTTTCATACCTAACAATATGAAATAAATCCCAATTTAATACCTTAAACTATAAATGCAATCTTCACTGTTTATTGTGGCTGTGTTAAAAAATATCACTGAAACGGGTACAAAAATTACTCACAGCAATTAGTAGAGCCTTTTCACAAGCCAGTGCAGCAACTCCTCCAATTCATACGTATTTGTATGTACATTTACACACAGAGCTTTCACATATATAGCTATGTTTTGTTTTTGAAATTATGGCAACTGGAAAAACATCATTTCTTGATATAAGAGACGCAGCCTTCATAGATTTTTTTAATGAAATCACACTAGCTGATTAAAAAATTCTTTACCCCCTTCTTGTAACTGACCTTGACCTTTCAACCCTGAAAGGTTTCACAGCTAATTCTCTGAGCCAATGCACTGGCTTGAGGGAGAGGTCTGCAAATGATGAATTTCAAAGAAAAACAGAGATCGTTTTATATCAAACATTAGTGTACTTGCAGGCAATGGCATCCTTCTGCTTTGGATTTGCCTTATTTTGGTTGCCTCATCTCAACAGCAATGTTATTTCAAAAGGAATTTGGGTGCTTAGCTTTCCTGTGATGGTATCTGTAGCAGCACCACAAACGGCCCTGCATTCTTTGCATATTTTGTAGCATGCATCAGCCCAGTTTGGAACAAAAGCTCTTGTTTTGGACATATCACTGCAGACTGTCGCCTGATACAAACTGTCTGCTTCCTTCTGAACTTCTAAACAGGAATGACAGATCATTTTGTAGTTTTGAACAGATCTAGCCTCAGAAAACTTATCTGACATTGCCTAAACATGAACTACATTTAAATACAGGTTTGTGGTTTGTTGGACTGCATCTAAGGTTTTCACCTTTCTGTTCCCTGTTTGTCTGTGATGAGGAATATGTGGAAGATAACGGGTCCTCCACCCACTGCAGCCAGTATTGCAGCTTGTGAATGGGAAGAGATGCTGTTTCTTTGCATGAGGTAACTGTGAGCTGGTAGGCCATGCTGATTATCCAGACATTGCAAATGAAAGTCTTTTATGCAGTTATTGTGTATGTGGATTCCTAATTAACATTTGCAGTGGTCCTTCAGGTAACACCTTGCCATGTGTTAATTGCACATATTTAGATTCTGTTGCAAGAAAAATCCTCCCATAGCTAGAACTTTTGTCTAAATTTTCGTTGTCTTTTGGGTACTAGGCTGTTGTAGAATGTGATGTAAATTAAAAAAAAAACAAAGCAGATAGCTTAGCATTTGCAAATTTTTCATATTATAGGATATTGTATGAAGTCCTGATGACCTGCATAATCTCTCTTATCTATCAACTGCACCTGACCTGTTTCTTTTCAGTCTTATTTTTTAGCATAATTAACTGTTTTAAGCATCTAGTCATAATTCACTTTTTCTGTGATGGCTGAAAGGAGAAAGACATCAAATAGATGACCCATTATTTGCTCATTTCCACATCAAGTAATAAACTTCTACTTTCCTCCACCTTGATTACTCAAGTATTTCCTTGCTCTTCTTCCTTCCTTAGCAGTTGCAATTCAGTTTTAGCCTGAGCTCTCTGACTTTTCCCTACATGTCCATAAAATCTGTCACATCAGCCCTCAGCAAGTAGAAATGCACCTTTTCCATGCCCCGCTCCCCGCAGTGTGGTGAGGCGTGCTCATCTCTCAGTGCCGAGAGCAGCCGCACTGCACAATGCCCCTTGCGTTGCCCAGCGGGTTGGGTTACTGCACAGAATTACTGCCTGAGCAGCTGACAAACGGCCTTAACTTGAGCTGCAGCCTATGTAACCAGACAAGCCAGTCAGTTCAAGTAAAAACACCACCATCCTCATCTTAAAGGTTCCTGCATTTGGACAAGACTTGAGCTGGGGCGAAACTGAAGTTATGACTCAAACATACTGCACAGTCAAGACAAGCCCAGAGAGCACTGCTATGAAGAGATGTCCGTGGATCCTTTCCTTCAACTCTGTTGAAATAAAACACAAGCAACAGGCTGCACAGCAGAAACGGAGGCCTCGCTGCCCGCTTGCATTTGAGCTCTAATGAGAATAAAAAGGATAAGAAAGTTTGACTCTTTGAAGATTGGGTTGCTCCCAGGGTTGTTCCTTCTCCACTTTTACATGAGCTCCTCTGTCACAGAGGGTACACGAGAACACTCTAAACCCATAGAAAGTCTTCAATTCACCTGCTTGTGAGACAAAAAGTTTCAGGCAGACCCAGATGAAACACGACAAACCATGGTAATATGGACACAGGGATCCTATTTATCTGTTTTACAAATGGAAAACATTGAGAAACTAACGTAAATAAAACAAGCTGCAAGAAATGTTTTGAAACCTTAAGTTAACTGTGTAAGAGCATGGGAGGCATCTTGCTGGTATTTCTGCACTTCACTTAGCTCCTACAGTCACACAATCCTAAGAGCTTCAGTGGAAAAGAAAATAAAATCCTCCAATCCTTAGGGAAAAGTCACAGTTTATCTCTAGAAAGCATGAAGCCGCAAATCTGAAAAGATGCCAAAGTTGACAGTTAACTGCCACATACTACTGAAGTCTTTTTTTCCCCCGTTTCCTTAAACTCTTTCTTCCCATTCCCAGGCCAGACTCAAGTTTGGAAGTCAGTGAATGAATTCCACAAGTACTACAGTTTGTACTTTCACAAACAGCTTAAAAGCGGAGGTATCAGATTTCACAGCTCTGTGAGGAGGCTGGCACAACTTCAAAGCACTTCTGAAATATCTATTACTTTATTCTGAAGAGACAATAGCCTCTCCGTAGTGAAGGCTGAAACAGTCCTTCCCTTCAAAAGCTGATTTTGACACATACAGTCTCAGCTTCAGCAGAGTAGCAGCAACATGTCTGAAATTTCAGGACCTTATGCCAAGGCAGAATTTACCTGTAAAGTCTGAAGCAAACAAGAAAGCATTTGAGATCTCAAAATTTTTAATGAGATTTTGGGCCTGTCACAACTCAAAAATGGGTTGGATTCAAATCCCATATTGGCTTCAATGTGCTAATCCTGGTGAAAAGCAGGTGCTTTTGTCAAGCTTTTTTAGTTACTAAAAATAGCTACATATTACCTTATCAAAACTACATAATCTTTAATTTTTCTCCTGACTGTAGTTAAATTTTAAAGAGACAAATACATCAATCTCAGAATTTATAGACAGCTCTCATGAAACCTTCCTATCCTGAATTATTTCAGATACAGCCATTTTTTAAAGATATAATTTTCTCCTTTCTCCTTTGATATTATGAGAAATTATCTTTCATAGCTTCCTGCAAAGATAAAACACTCAGGATCTTGTTTTGCCAATCAGTTTACAATCACAACCTTTCACCCAATCTCAAGAATGGTTGCGAACATCACCTCCCATAAAGGCAAGGGCATGCCAAGGAAATGGGTTTTTACTAGGAATAGCAACATGAAATAAGAAATAGGAATATTAAAAAAATGATATAAATATATCAAGAGTGGCAAAACTGACTAAGCAAATACTGTACTGAGAATACCCTTCTAAGCTCCAGGTCAATGGAAAATTTTAATTTACAACTGTATCCTGTGCAACAGAGCTGCTACAATTCCAAACATGACAACTGGGTGATATATGTCATTTCCCATGTTCTTATATGTCCTAGTGTTTCAGTTATTAAATGACAAGCTGAGAAACAGTAATACAGAGACAAGTGACAATAAAGCTGCTGAAAGGATAGTCAAAATTTGTCAAAGTGTGATGGAAACTATGGGAAGAACAAAACATGAGCTGCATTGAAGCCTGGAAAAAAACCACCCCACAAACCACTTGAGAATTTGAACCAAGGACAAAATGAAACACTAGACACATTCATGAGGCGAGACGGCATATATTTGGATGATCCTTGATAGAAAAGCTTAAGGGAAAGAAAAAGGAAAGGCCAGCTGAAAGCATGGCAGTCTAATGCTTCATCACCCTCTCTCCCTCTTCAGAACTTTCTGGAACAAACTCCATATAGGAAAGAAACAATTTCAGTATTGCTGTTTAATCATAGCTCTTCTTGCTGAAGAAGTGGAAACAACAACAAAGTTTCCACAGAGTTTATCAGGAAAAGGAACTTACCCTGATTACTTAATCCCTTTATCCTGTTGATCTTGTGCTTTGCATTGGCACTACTGCAGTCCAGTCCCTGGGTGACAAACTGTTCACATGGCTCTCCTGCTGCCACCCGTCCTGTTCACAGCACTTTGTCTCACCTGAGTGTTTCATTTCACAAAAACGAAAGGAAAAGACTTTTCAACTAAATTAGCCCCTGGCTTTATCAACTTGTGCAGATTTTACTCTGTGAGGCTATGCAAGATTTGGATGCTGAGGCATCTACCCTGCTGTGTTGTTCCAACCCATGACTGACATAACTCTATTATCAAACTTCAGGTAGATTATGAAAAGTGTGGAAACTGCCTCTCAGAGCCTCAGCCTTTAAGCCACTTAGAAGGTATGAGCTGTTCTTAGATGATGCTACTAAATTTGGGAATCAGACTCCAGTACTGAATGCAAAGCTGATAAATCCACCCCTTCCCCCTTCCTTTCCAATAATCTCGTCATGTAACCTTTATTTTTTCCTAACTTCAAATGCTGCAATGATGCTTCAAGCTAAACTCCCAAACACCCCTAGTCAAGAATCAGCTGTGTGTTCTGTGAGGCATCCTACAGTCACAAAATTCAGGGGCAAAATGGAAGAAGAATCTTTGATGGAACTATAGTTTGCTTTCTGTAATGAGTTTTCAAAAACAGTAATGAGGGAACACGCTTCCAAAAAAAAAAAAAAAACCCAACCAAAAACTGAGCTATCTTGAGACAACTTTGGAAAAAAAAAATAAAGTAGAATCTGAAAAGACAGCAGGTAATAAAGATCAGCCACAAACCACAGTACTGGCTTCAGGTTAAACTTATTTAAATTAGGTACGCTAGTTCTTCTCCAAAAGTAGGGTCTATGAGCCCATGTATTGTTGAGCAAACTTTTTCCCATGAAACCATTCCCACTCCAGTTCAGAGATAGGCATTATGGTCAAGCCATGTTTCTAACAATAATGTTTGGTTTGGCAAGTTTTAATGGGGTTATCTTGGCAAACAGATACTTTAGCCTATGCCATTTATTTGGTCCCAGTACATTCCAAATTATTTCGATGTAACTTCAAGTGTGATACGAAGGGAAAGTCATAGCTAGTAAATCACCTGGAAAGCCCCATAAAGGATAGGTCTTGATGGCCTCACCCTGCCAAAGAAACAACACCGGATTGCTGATCTGTTACAAATTGGAAATGCTTACAATAAAAGCAGGGGTTCTTTTTATTGCAAGGAGGCAAGGAAATATATACAGCACAAAGAATAGTAATATGACCCTACAGCAATGCTCACCATAGAACAGAAGGATCATAACTCTTAAGAGAAGTCAGCACTTAAGTTCATAAAGTTACTGAGGCATTTCTCACAGCATTCTCGTCTCTCTTTTTAAAAAATGTTATTTATGTGCATGCACATGTGTGTGCACAAATGTACACTTTCAAATATGTGGATTATTAACTTAAAGGCAAGAGTTCAGACCAAGCAGGAGGAGGAGAGAGATATTTCTTTATCAGCACTATCTCCTTTCAACAGAACAAAACAGAAAAAGCACTGCAAATCGTAGTAAAATAAAAAGAAGACAGATTTAAATCCCCAAACAATGCATGATAGCTCACACAAACATTATTTTATTTTTTTAAGGCCTGTTGCTCTTTAATGGTGCTGTAAGAATTGCAATATTTTCCCTGAAAATACATATTTTTTGCAAACAATTCACAATATCCAGGAATGATATAAATCACATTTTATAGTCCTGAATACCTTAAGAAGTTAGTTTCAGAAGTGCAGAAGTAGCAGCAAATCAGTTAGTTCTCAGAAATGCACAATAATCTCAGAGCCCAATGTAAAAGACAGCATCTGTCATTGCCTTGCACTTGTGGAAATTAGGCCAATTCTAAAAGCTAGAAATAAAAATAAAGATACTTTCTATGTCTGTCACATAAAAGTAATTCCTAATCACTTTATAAAAATCTGTTTTAAAAACAATAAGTAGACAATTCACAGTGCTTAGTTCTGATTTGTATTCACATAGTTTTTCTCATAAATGTTCAGATGCACCTCTCCAGCTTTTAAGCTGTCCTCAATAAGAAACACAGACATGAAATACCTACTTTTCATCTTACTCCAACCCAAATGCTGACTGCTCAGAGTTAAGAATAGCAGCAGCAAGCTGATAGAAACTAGAAAAAGGAGAGCATTTGAAAATTAATGCTCAGGTTCACAGTATTATCAGAACAGGCTGACTGACAGCTATGATAATCTCACATACATCTATTGGAAATTTCATTATTTAATTCCTTTCACTGCACATAGTATTATAAATATGATCAGGAATTAATATGCAATGACTGCAGTTAAAAGTAAATATTTGGCCTCTTAATTTCATAGACATTCTTCAGATATCATCTAAATGGGTAGGCAGAGTTATTGGTATTTCTCTTCTCCAGAATAGATATCCCTGAAATCAAACAGCAATAGAAGAGGATTATCTAATTTACTAAGCAGCCTGCTGTAGAAGCAAGAATCATATACTGAGCTCTTTTACACTGATAGAGAACCAGGATGGCTATCACCTGCAGGAGAATAACCCCAAACTTACCTCAGGCCAAGAGAAACTGCTGAACTGTACCCCACCTCACAGAAACAAGTCTATTACTGAAATTGAGTCATGGGTGAATATTTAACATCATCTGAAACACAAGTAATTCAACACTTCCTTCGACAGATATTCATCTTTAAATACATCCCATAGAAATGTGCATCAGAACAACATCATAAAGTAAACCATGAACCCCATACAAAAAACAACTCTTCATGTAATTCACTAATGAATAAATGCCTGGCAAGTCAGTTTCTTTAAAACAAGCTGCACTCCACCAAAGGACTGAAAAAATGAATCTTAAAAACAAATTAATTAGCTTCCTACAAATTAATTTTTTCCTTTCTGTACTCCTAAAGCTTTTATCTATGTTTTCCTCTTTTACTCTAACAATAAAATTGATTAAAACCAAATTACATTTCTGTAGGCATTGATTTGCTAAAGCTTTTGATACACCCCATTCCGGATGCATTAGCCGATATGATGGATCCTGCCTGGGAAGCTGCCACGGACTCCAGGCAGTGTTTGAAGTACAGTGACGCAATGGATGCCACAATGCCCAGGCAGTCAAATTATCTGGTCTTTACAACTGAACTTTTGGTAGATGGGTAATTCACACGGATCCGTGCTAGCGTCTGTATATAGAAACTGCATAACTCTTTGGACAAGGCGCAGCTGAATGTGTGCTCCTGAGTTACTATATACCGACCGCAGAAGTGGTCACTGGGAGTAGTTCAAAATGTTTTACAAGAATGCTTTGATGCTATCCAGAGCAGTACTACTGGCCAGTAGCTAAACTATAATTATGCTAGCTGGATCTGAAAGTCAGGGTTGAGTTGCAAGAATTCCCTTCTCGGCTCACCCGTTCCAGACCTTGATCAAGGCCAATGTACTTTTGGGAAAGTTCAGTTCCAGTGAAAATGTAAGCCTACAGCTGAAAACCTCTTGGGTTCAGTTTTTGTTTTTAAATCTAGGTCACATCACTCCAGGAGCAACGGCAGACTCTCCACACAGGTGCAGAGGACGTGGGGATATTCTGTACACAAGAAGGTACGAACAAAGAAATGTTTACAAAAATCTAACCATATGTGATAAAAAAAAAATATATATTAACATCAATTCATTATAAGCATTGTCTCTGGCCTGGCTACCATCTGTGACGGGGATTTTGTTATGCAGTGAAATAAGAGCAAGATAGAGCTTTAAACACTGCCTGGAGCACACAAGCCCTATGTTTATTCCCAGCAACATATTCATAAATTATAAAACCGAAAGAGGACCACTCCAACTGTGCGGGCTGCAGGAATTTACTTAGTCATTACATGTTCTGCCTGCTGCTGCGACCAAGGCAGGCATTCAGAAGCTTGCAGCCAAATTCCCATTTGTTTTAATCAGGTATGTTACCACCATACACCTGAACGGTGGCCCCTAACTCCATGTGTCAGGGATGAGTGATTAATAGCACTCAGATGGGTTCCTAAGAGAGCAGGGTTGGTTGCAGCCACTGCCTGGGCCTCAGCAGCAGATCCATCACGTCACCCTTGCAAGCACACATGCTCCACAGGGAGGGCCAATGGCAGGGTGGCAGACAGCAGTGATTGCTGGCTGAGCCCTCCGGTGACGTGGTGCACCTTGCTCCTGAGCTCACTTCTGCTGAGGGAGATCAAATAAGGCCAGGCAAGAGAGGGTCATCCCTCTGGTGTGAGTGGGGTTAAGTTCAGCATCCAAGCTCCACTTTGATCATGCCGTTTCCATGGGCAAAGATCACAATTGTAGAGTTTGTTAGGCTTTTTCCAATCTTTGTTGGCTGTGGGTATTAACTCACTGCTTCCCCATATAAACATGTGTCTAAGCTTGAGCCTATTGCCTGGCTTTCAGCTCCTTCAAATTTTGCTGGTGTGAGGAAGGGTTACCTCTATTCTCTACTTTCTAAACTGGCTCTAAAACTGGGGATGGACTAAAAAATAATTATAATCTGGGATATCTTTATTTGCTGTGTGCTTCATGAAATTGGTTTATGGAGGCCTATGCACAGCATATTCCCACACCGACCCATTATCATATTAAAAAAAACTAGCAGGGAACCATGATTTTTTCCCCTTGCCCCCAAACAAAGAATCCTTATGACAATGAACTCCCTCTTCCTTTAAGCAGCCTCATTTCAAGCCTCACTGTTTATACAAAACACAACACAAACCAACACACTAATATCTTATGGACTACTTCATATGGTAGAGAATTACCTTCCGTTAATTCACCTTCCTCTCAGAAATTAACGTGGTATTTTTCCCTGTCTTAGGAAGTAAGGATACCTTACTGTGTTTGTGCATTTCAGTTCACTCTGCCATACATCACCCTAATTAATTTTGGCAGTGACAAAGTTGGAAAAGTAATTTAAAATTACAATCATACAGAAGCATTGTATTTTACTGCAGCAAAATCAGCACTCACGTTTTAACTCTCCTGACCTCTCATTTCTTGTGAAGGAGCACAGGAGGTAAAACCTGTTTCTGAAAGCATGGCCTTAAGAATTCTCCCCATTTTGTTTTTGAATCATTTTTCCTTGATAATAAATGAAAATGCATACAGTGTTACACTTACAGAGGCAGAGTTGCAATACCACCATTGCACCAAATAGGCATAACTAAAAGTGGAATTAGACTAGAACGATAAGGTTGTTAAATCAAAAGGAAGTCAATCTAAATTTATCTTTGTCAACCTCAGAAAACAACAGAGAAGAACCCAAGGAATGTAAATGATAGGCATGAGAAACCTGACTCTTGCTTGCTGGGTAAAGTTTGTTTCAAAAAAGAATATGCAGAAATAATGAAAACAACAAAATGTGCAAAGATGACAAAGGGAGAATTTGAGCACATTGGACTTGTAATTTATTTCCTTTGAGTTTCATTTCTTGTTTCCCTCTCATTACAGCTATTGAAATTTTTTTTAGGGAAGTATTATAATATAATGACAGTTATCTATGTGAATTGTAAATCATTCATGGCTTAACTCCTCTTTTTAAGAATTGGCCTTAACTATTTTCAGACTAAGCATGTACTTCCTGTAATTTCCCAAAATAACTTCTGGCGATCACTAGAGCTAGAAGAGCTGCTGATTGCTGGAAAGCGACACTTGAAGTGTCTACACAAAGATCAAATATGAATTTATTAGAGAGCACCTATCTGAATGTCTGTTGCGATGAGATCAATCACTGATTCTCCACTGACAAGTTTGTGAAAGTGATCTGCATGCACACAAAGATAATAAGCAGCAAAAAAACCCCATGCAAACAAACAAAAAACAACCCAAAAAGCCAATAAATTCTCAGAGAAGTTGACCACAGTTCTCCTTAAAAGATCTAATCTATTGGATGCCAATTTATATTACTGTTATATATGACAAACATCCTGCTTAAATAACAACACTTAAGAAAATGGACTGACAAACCCACATCACAGTTACGACAATGTTATTTGCTTAGCAAGGACATGCGATTATTTTACAGTGATGGAGGTTTATTAGGAAACAATTTCACTGCACTGCCAGCTAGCAAGGTGTGTAACAAGCACACTGTGCAAAAGAGACTCTGATCTGAATACTAAGTTCACTCTGGATACCATCAAAAAGAAAGTACCATGTTCTCTGAGCTGTTAATCTTCTAGTTTCTTGCTTCTCTTCTTCTAAATCCAGAGTAAGTTTAACAGGTTGCTATGTCTCAAGCTGAAAAGTTCTGTCTTTTGAGTAGTGTTGTAAAAAGTGAACTCACTTTTTATTTTGGAGGTCTCACTTCAAGTGAAATCATTCCATGTATCTAGTCAGGAACAGAATTATTCAACCAGGTTAAACCACCTAGTATTCCATCAGGCCATCATTTCCAGCCAAAGACACCAGAGAAGACAGAGCCTTTAAAAATGAAAATAATTATATAATGTGGAAAACCAGTCTTATTTCCCCCCAAAATATAATGCTCCAAGTCCCTCTACTCAAAGTAAAATTGGAGAGGCTGCAGTTTCAGGATCCACAGCCTTCAGTGGCTATTTCAAGTTGAAGATTTCATACTTTCCCCTATTCGTAGGTCATTTAAGTCCAAGTCAAGTCAATGATACTGCTCACAGTACGTCTCCAGAAAGTTTTGGTGGCGTGTTGTGGTAGTGCAGTAGCAACAACTGTGAAGAGGGCAAGGTTTCACTAATCCAGCACTGTTCCTGAAGTCAGCATACAGCAGCCAAAGAATATTCACATGCTAAAAGTACCTCACAGAAGAGAGGAAAGCAAAGAGAGTTTCAGGAAGGCATGAGGAGCTCACCAGTGAGGTGAAGAGTAATAAGCTCTCTCTTTAAAGCATCCATGGGAAGAGGTATTAAGAGGAGGAAGACTAGCTCGCTGTGACTAAAAGAGGCTTCTGTTTTGACAAGGCACAAAGTCAAGACATTAGTGGGGAAGAGCATCATATCTTCAAGGAAGCTTTGAAGATCTTCATTTCATGCAGATCCTTGCTCTCACAATGAAACTGCTGGGAAAACAAACACAGACATCCCAAAGCACTTATATATGTGTATAGAGCCGTTCTTAATTTAAGGATATACTTGCTTTAAGCTTCTGTATTTAGTTTATAGGCTCTGTTTAGCTAAGATCACTTTAATGAATCTTCAGCAGGCATGGCACTGGTCTTCCTAAATAGCAGTGATCTCCTGAGTCACGGTCAAGTGCAACTTTGATTAGTAGAACACAAAAAAAGGTTTTCAGAGAACTGCAGACCTGGCTTAAAACATGAATCTTCTGGTGAGAAAACCTTTACTGTGCAACAGTTATAACAAAATTCATGAGTGGAAGAGACTGATGGACTAAAACCAGAACAAAACCTTGCAGCAACCAAGTTTTCTGACTGAGCAAGATGGTATTAAAAACAATGGAGGAAGCATTGAAGTGGAGGCTGAAATCTGGAGAGATAAGCAGGGCCAGACAGTACTGCTGTTCTGCAACAACAAAGTTTACATAGTTTCTTTACAAGCATTTCTACAGTGCCCAACATTGCAGGAATTGAGTTATTCTCATTCTTTACTTAATCCTCCTAACAACTCGGCAAATCAGGTCAAAATAATGTTCATTTTGCATACACAAAACTAAGGCAGTAATATTAAATGATTTATCCACACTCATACAATGTTTTGGCAGAGGTAAGAACAAACAGCTCACTCATGTCTCATTGTTAGTTCTAATTTTAAAAATAACAAGGCAAGCAGAAGTCTCTTGATCTTTCACATACGTGTGTCACACTCGGGCCCTCCTCTTTATCTTTCACCTCAGATGACAACACTCAGGATTAGCCACATGACTGGGAGACTGGTGATGAGCCAACAGATTACCAGCCCACTTCACACAGAGCCTGACAAAGAAGAGGCCCAGGCAAATTGTTTCCTGGCAGATTTAGGAAAGAAAATTTCAGCTTACCTTTTGCTGTGGGATCCCGCTGAGGTGGCACCAACGGTGTGGATGAAGGAGGTGGACTGTATGACTAAGGGAAACTGGCAAGAACTCCACCAGCAGGCCACGTAATGGCCATCACAGGCAAACTGTGAAGAAGCTGAAATTAACGAAAAACATGCTACTAATAAAGGCACATTGACAGTATGAGGTAGATTACTCTGCCACGTAGCTGAGGAAAGCCAGATGTTGTGGTAAAATGGCAGGCTGGGCCCGACAGCAGTGACCCGCTCCTCTGAGGAGGGGGTAAAAGGACGCAGATTCAGCACACAGGGCCTTCAGGTGGCTCTGGAGAAAAAATGATCAAATTCTAAGTATTGAAACTGCAGAAGTATCTAAATGTTGTTAGAGGCCACCCTTTTTTCTCTGAATTTAGTCATATGCATATTTAAAGGGCAAATAACCATTTTTTGGCCCTTCATATTTTAGATTGAGACTGCGACCACAGGAACTGGACACTCACCATCCATCAGCTTTTTAAAACAAAAGCCAACACCCTGTTGTTGATTTCAGAAGATACAATGAGGAAAAACCAACAACACTCACCTCAGCCGACTGCAGAGAGAACAAGGGTATGTAAGGAATTTTGTTGTTGTTCTCAAACTCCTGCCTTAATCAAATTTCCAAACAATGGTTCAAAGAAAAATGAAATGCTGTTCTAAATTCACTAGCTCAAGGCGAAACAGCAAATTGATAAATTGTTATAATTATCATTTCTTCTTGCAGTTAATGTTCAAAAAAGTGGAAAAACGGAGCACTGCAGTGAGGAACCATAACAGGGTCCCACCACTGTCCACGGTAAACCGAGGAGAAAATCCCCATCATTCCAACTTTATTGTATTTTATTGACAATAAAAAATTCATGGCATAACTGACACTTCATTCAGTCTAATTATTAATAATTAGTTATTAAAAGGAAAGACCCCAAACAAACAAGAGAAGAAGAGACAGGAGGTCTCACCCCCTGGCTGGGCAGCCAGGTGCAGCAGGAGGGACGCCCAGCCCTGCCTACACACCAGGAGTGTTCCATCACGACATCAAACAGCCAAACTGTGCCAGGCCAATTCTGAAGTTAAAAAACAAAAGTCTGAAAGAAAGGCAGCGATTGTGACTGCCACATGCAATATACTGTAATGCCACAAGCCTTTGGATAGTCAGACAGGAACTGAACAGTTAAGCAGAACTTTTTCTTCTCAAAAATTACTGGCAATAGTATCAAAGACATTGCCTGGTATTTTTTTTTTTTACCAATGCCAGAGCAGCATTGCTGCTTTAATGGTTTTTGCTTGCAACACTCTACCTGGTACAAAGTAGGTGAGGTGTCCAGTCAGGTCTCTTTTCTCTAAATAATCTGTGCTTCTGTTTCTATAGATAGAAGCCTATGAGTAATTGAAAAAGCATAAATATTTTTTTGAAGTTGTGACAAAGAATAACTCTTCTTCTTCTTGTTCTGATTCAATATAGTTTATCTGCCTATAGAAAACTTGATTTCTCTGAGATATATTCAATTGGTTTAATCTACAGAACACATAGAGGGTTTATTTTATTTAACTGTCATGCACCCTAATACAGCAGAAATGGGAGTTTTGGGGATTCTTGCAGCCAGAGGGATACCCACCATACAGACATCAGCTGTACCCAAAGATGGGTTGGAGGTCACGGAAGAGATGGGCAAAACATTCGCCTTAACTTCATTATTTTCAGTATTGCTTCTTTAAACTAAACTAGTGTAGGTGAATTAAGTTGCAGAACAAAGCACTCAGACATCTATCCTGATTGATTCAATTAACAGTTGATATGCTGTACTTAAGCTGCTACCAAGTACTAGCTTCAGCTAATCATTTCAAAAGCAAATGTGAAGGCTGTTCCTACTGCTGCATTAATCTGCTGCTGCAGAGCAGAATCATGTAACTGAAATATGGCACATGCTAAGTTGATAGGACCCATTTAAGCACATACTACTCATTACACAGCCCTTGAGTGTAATAGAGGGCATGAATAATAGCTTCAGCTAAAAGTCAGCTGGTAGCAAGATGGACACGGATGCTTAACTCCTACATATGCAGAAAGTAAGGATACAGCACTAGAATATGTTTAAAAATGTGGCCTGAATTTCCTTTTTGCTTTCTGAATTTGGACCTTGGCTGGAAAAAAAATTATTAAACACTATAGGAGACATATGACGTTTTAAATACTAATTAAAGAGCTTAATACCAAAGACCAGAAGGATGAAAATTTATTTTGAGTTCCACAATATACATGCCAACTCAGCACCAAACTGAGCTTGAACACAACAATCCTTGCAAAAACCTAAGTCTAGATGTGTTGTTTGTACTCCTGGAGGCTGCTTCAAATGGTTTTTCCAACCAATAGCACTAATAAATTAATTCAGTGCAGAGTTTTTGAAAACTAAAGCTGTCCAATTAACTGAGCCAGAAAGAACTCAAATAATAACCAGGAACTTCCACTTGAAAAAAAAATTCAAAGCAAAACATACTTCTGACCATCTGAGTTCTACCAGCTAATACAGGACTGGTCCCATTTGCTCATTTTCAAACTTAAAGAAATGATAATCGGTTCTGTGGCAGACAAACCAAAAGAATTCATGCAAGGATACGATAGTATAGCACCGTATTTTTGAGGCATTTATTTAAAAGAATTCAGTTCATAATGGTCTATTTATTAAAGTTTGCAATTTATAAGAATAAAAATCTATGCAAGAAAAGAATCAAGAGTTTCAGGTTTGGTTATCGATGCATTTTGCTTCAAAAGCCTTTTCAAAACACCTGCTTAACAAGCATGTTCAATTTTACTAGGAAAAAATAATGATTAACATAAAAACAATGCACGTTAACATCATTAACAAACTGTTTCTCTGACCACATGTTACTAGTAACATGAAAGGAAACCCACCAGATCAGCACTAACCTCCCCCCACCATTCCCTTCTGTAACAACTATTGCCAATTCCTACAATTTTTAAAAATTCATGTTTTATGAACAAAATTTGCACATAGATGTATCACCATGAAATACTTCTACCAGGATTAAATGTGCTTACGAATGCCTTTTAAAACTTAACAGTAGCTTCCAGTACTTACAAACCTATTACTTCAGTAATTGCTAGAGCATGCAAATTATCCGAAACAATGCAAAGCACAATGGCCATAAAATACTTTTCTATCCAAGGCACTTCAACATCAACATGGGCTAATATTTAGCAACCAAATCAACACAGAGAACGTTTATGTTAATTCATTAAGCTGGAGAAGGCTGTAAGCAAATGGGTTGGGAGTGAGGGTTTTTATGTTTTACTTCAGAACACATGCAGGATTTCATTGCAACTAAATCCCATAAAAAAACCAACAACAAATAAAAGGAGGATCTTAAGATAAAATGAAAATGGGTAACTTACAAATTTAAATACTGGACTGATGCATGTGGCTTTCTTTTAAAGCAAGTGCTGCCTTCTTATATATTAATGCTTCTTTGGAAAAATACGCACCAATGCTCATCAAGAGTAATAAGCAAGTTACTGTGGTTCCTACATAAAAAAGAAGCAAGGCCTCCTGTCTTTTACTGATTGGTATCAGCCCCTCTAGAAGCAGACTGTTCTATCAGCAAAGGCAAAGACTTCCACAGGTGGCATCCTGGGCAGTCACAGGTCCTTCTCAGGCTGCAGCCTCACCACACAACAGCATCCTCAAATCTGCCAGCATCACCACTCATACTATTGTTCCCAGTCATCTAGAATGATTTAAAAATATTCCAAAGCTGCAAGTCCTTTCTTAATATTTTGACTAGATGTGGTCAAAGTGGTTATATATGTGCAATAATACCAGCAGATCTAAGGGAATGGTAAGCCTCCAGCAAAAGGAAAGGTGAAAAATAGCTGTGGGATGGCCACTCCATCTATACTGCAGTGAGGACATTGCATTAACTACAGCCTAACCCCAGACATCACAAACATCCCAGGGGAAAGAAACCCCTCCTTTGAGGGTCTGACAGCCTTCCCACAGGGAGAGCTGGTGCTTTGAGTGCCTGCCTATTCCTGATAATAAGAATCCTGTCGAATGTGCATTGGCCCATGGAGCTGCTTCGCAGAAGCAGGAGGAGGGACCAACAGGGACCTGACATGGCTTCAAGTTCAATTATCACTTCAACAACATTTCTCTTGGAAATCCATGATCTCAATAATTTTCCAGTCCCCAAAGGAATTAAGGCTCTGCAAATGCTATGCACCAAAGAATTTTTATCTGCATAGAACCAGAGTGCAGCACAGGAGAGTCGCAGAATTCTTCCTCATCCTTCCTTTTGCACTGATCTCCAGACAATCATCTGAGCCGTTCCTTTTAAATTTTACGCTGAAATCTTGCTATGACTTCCAGTGATTTCACTTGCTATGAACTCTTCCACCAACTTAAGTGGATGGAGGGCTGTATCCTGAAGTATCTCCAGAAAACTGAAATAAGAGCTTTAGTGAAATAATTCAAGGAAGCATACTCCCTACTACACCTAATTACACTTGATTTATTCTTAAACTATGGTGATCCACAGCCATTCTCAATTACACACAATGGAAACATCAAAGAAACCTGGTGGGACAATTTGAGATATCGGAGATGGCTTACCAAGAAAACAAAAAAGCTCAAAAAAACCACTACAGCAGATAAAACAGTATCTAGTTTATTACATATAGAAAGAGATTTCCAGAATTTACAAACACCCATATGTTCATTCCAGGGAAAGAGTCAATTTGAAAGTTCACCCTTTTTTGTTTTCATTTTGTTTTGTGGATTTCTGTTGGTTGTTTTTTTTTTTTTCTTTACAATATATACAATGGAAGACTTTGATTTCTTTTTACCGATTTTTTTTGTCAGTTCCTGTGCAATTGATGAATTCAAGTTGACACTTGTAAATACCATGTACAGTAATGTTTGTCTTCATTGTAGTTAATACAGACTATTATTTTACAAGGAGTACAAAATTATTTTTCTTTTGGAAAGAACTCAACTCAACATCAGGGTTATCTTACAACTGATAGTATCAGTAAATATGACTGTACAATCAAGGCCCAGGGACCAATGACTCATATTATATTATTTTCTGAATTACAATCTTAAAACAAGAATAGTACCCTACTCTATTCTTAGAAGCCTTGTTTTAAGCAGGTTTCCCACTCTGTTTACAACAGAATATAGTATACCTCAGTTCCACATCAAAAAAGATGTGCTGTAGGAAAAGTTACATTTTAATTAAAAAAGTACATGTATAAATCAAAACCTATGTTAAATATTTAATACTCTTCAACCAACATTAAGTTTTGTATGTAATAATTTACAATGATGATTTGTCATACAGGTTTTCAGCAGCAAATGAAGTTGTGTAAATGTGCTAGTAAAATACCCATTCTCACCATGACATAGTGGTGGGCACATCAGTTCATTGTGGCCAGCTAAGTCCTTATGGTAGAGGATGAAGTAAGAGAGACTCATTGTCCAGGTGTCACAGTGCTTCTGCTTGGCACAACACAGGATGTGCAGCTCAGTCAACTAACTCCTGAGGTTTGTGTAAAGTAAACAAACTGAACTGGATGCATCGTACCCATTTACAGAGGAAGAGGAGGAGGAGGAGGAGGTGAGGTCCTAGTTGTGATAGCATGAAACATTTATAGTCTTGATACCCATGAGTTAAAAGAAGGATTTGCTGAGGTTGTATAGGTCATCATTCTGAAATTGAAAGAGAAAGACAATTAGGATCATGGGCACTTTAAAAACTTTTCTGCAATTATTTCCCTCCCCCTCCGTTTCTATTTATTTTCTTAAAAGAGCTATAATCCAAACAGAAAATGTTAGCACCTGGAAAATAATGGCACACACAGTTGAACTGTACTCAAGTATCTGAATCCCAAAAGCATTTAAAACAGATGTTGGCAATAAAATTCAAAGCAGTCAGAAATACATTTAAAACTTGCAAGAGATTCACCTAAGCAGAAACAATTTAAGTGTCCATACTGATTAACTCCGACAAGCTCCTGTGCCAAGAGAAAGAAAAGCTCAAACCATTAGCCTGCTGTTGGCGTTTTTACCCACTGCACGGAAGATTCACTAGATATCAGGCCTCCTTGCAGAGCTTCCTGGCTACCTGCAAATGCCATGGCTTGCATGAGAAGGATGACCAAGGCATGAAGCACTAGGGGTGCAGCATTACCATTCGCTATTGACATACAAAATTAAAAAAAAATTGTATCCAGAAAATCCTGTAAAAAGTCCACAAATTTATCTACATTCATCTTCTCTCTCTAAGAGAGGACTGGATCCTACAACCCTACTAATGCACAGCACAGGTTTGATGGGGAATGAACGTCAGAAGCTGCCTTTGACCCTGTCCCACCAGCTCATTTCTTGGCTCCAGCCTCCCCGATCTAGCACATACTGCAACTCTGTCAACAAATCCTCTCAACTCGGCTTTTCCATTGATTCCACACAGGCGGGTGATCAGTACAAGGGTTCTGATCACCAGCGACACAGTGCACAGTGTGGTGCTCTCGGCGCCCATCTGCCTCGTGTCCTGCCACCAACCCCACGGCAGATGCTTCAGCCCCCAGTGGGGAGTGGTGTCCCTGCTGGAGGACACAGGATGGAGGTGACAGGCCATGGGCTGCCTCCCTGGCCAAGGCACTCAGAGAGGGGCAGCCACGCAATCCCCAGGCCACCCCTGAGCCCAGCCCCATCTTGCTCTCTTGGCACCACTGTCACAGGCAGCCATACCCACTGGGGACTGAACAGCACACCAGTGAAATGAATATATTTTTGTTTTAACTGGGGTTAGAGAACTACCATCATTTACATTTCAGGAGTTTCACCTAAAATCTGATGAAGCAAGACTTAGATTTTACATAAAAGTGTGTCTATTTCTATATTAGATATTAACTATGCTCCTGAAAAGATAGGTAAACAGTGCGTTTTCCTCAGTACAAACACAGGCTTCCCATAGACACAGTGAAGTAAAAAAGCTGAAAAGACCTCCTGTCCTATATTCTTTAATTGCCCAAGAAACAGAATTTACTTTGTGTGGTCCTTCAAGTGAAAGGAAAGCCTATCCCTGCAAATGATGTGTGGTATGCTGTGAAAACTCCCTGGAGAATTATCTCACAGATCTCTTATTTACTTTCAACTTTCTTTTGCACTCACATTGCGATCTACTGGAATGTTCCTACCCAAATATCTATATACAGCTTCACATAGCTTTGCAGCTTTCAACTATGTTGGACCTAAAATTAGCCAGTAATGCCATACTTTACTAATAAAGAAAAGCGACAAAGGAGAAATGGCTTCATTTAAAGAGAGGAGCAAAGCATGCGTGATTTGCGTGCTGCATAGCTGAGGTGGGTGTTTCACACCCAGCAGGGCCAGAGGAACGTTGGGTGACCACCAGCAGGGCTCCACAGCCCGACCTGTCCTGCACATGCGGGGCCAGCGAAACGATAGCAACAGCTTCTCTACGTCACCACACCTTTTCCTGCTCAGAGATTTTAAGTACCTAAATAACAATTTTCAGTATCAGGACCAAGTATTACACCACTAGTATTCAGATAATCTAACTGAAATACGTCATGTATTGAACAAAACGGTCTGTCCAATACAAATCCTCACCAACTCAACTACTATGGTCAAGACGTCATCACAACTGCTACTAGCAGGCATTCATTCCTGCATGAAAAAGCAAAGTCAGAAAAGCAAAGGAAAAAAGAGAGTAACAAGTCTATTTGAAAAACAAAACACTTCCTAGAGGAATTCACTAAGAAAATAATACCGAGGAAACCCACAGTTACAGAAACGGAGACACTCAAATACTGGAGTCCTGTGCATGTGTAAAGAGTGAAAAACCACAGCAGGCTGAAATAGCCAAGAGTTTGAGACTTGGGGTGAAGAGCCAGAATCATGTAGGACATGAACTGGCACAGGCTACATTTCATACAGACTTCAATTACACCTCCAGTACCTCCAGCAGTACAACATGGAAATCTATCTGTCACCCATTGATAAAAATATAATCAGTAGCTTTTGTTTTCTTCTAATTTTGTCAGGGAAAAAATTTTAGACACTTTGCTATGGATCTTCTGAAATAATCGATTGCAATGATTTGTTTTCACATCCCCAAGTCCTCTGACAAACCTCTTCCCACAAAACAAAAACCGTGTAACTGAGAACGACCACCCCTGCTACTGTTAGAGGACAGCGGTGCCCCTTCTGTCTGAATGCACATAAAGATGCAGAGAAACCAGCATTCTGAGAGCAAAGTGCTCTTCCAAGGCCACTGGAAATACAGTCCACCTGTGAGGCCTTGGGTCCAGGGGATTCTTGTTTGTGCATAACATATACCAAGAAGTCCCATTCTCAATTTTAGCACACAAACCTTTTTTTCTGGACTTAAAAGACTTTTGTCCAAAATTCCAGAAATACTATCTCAACCTCCTCTCTCCTCACTGAACTATTATAGTATGTTTCAAGGCGGAAGTACCTTATTCGGAATGTAAGCCATGGCTGGATACCTCATTGTTTCTTATCAACAGCCATCAGCATTTCCTTAACAACACATAAAAACAGTGCAGAAGACAAGTGTTTTAATAGAGTGTGCTAGGACTGCAGTGAGCTGAGGTAAGGATCATTAAAACTACTGACATCACTGTTGGCAACCAGAGTAAAGGGAAAACCTGTGTTTAATCTATTTCCTATTCACCACAAGCTTCAGCTGGAGTCCCCAATAATGCAGTTTGTGGTTGACTTTATGGAAAAAATTAGTGATGTAAGAAAAATGTACTGAAGCAAACAAGCATCTTTAAAAGTTACTACAAGGTACCTTTGACAAGTAGTTTCTGCTCAACATCTGTTACAACACACATGCAGATAACATGCACGCACGTTCCAGCTGGCAATGCTTTCTTCTCAAATCTATTAGTCCAGGCTGGATACAACACAGCTAGCTGTATTTCCTATTACAGCCGGAGTCCCATTCTTAAATCCAGTAACTAAAAATAAGTTGATACTTCATTTTATTTCCATTATCAGGGAGCTGGAGAAGGAGAGGAGTGTTTAAAATTTGAACTCTCTAAGAGCAGAGTGTCTAGACAATGTAATAATATATCTTTCCTGAAGTTAACAGAATTTTCATACATAAAATAGATGTGTTGTTAAAAGACACTTAAAGCCTAATTCTTACTCCTTCCTTACAATTCATTCTCTTTGAAAAATAACCAAGGAGGAACAAATATATCAGAAGAAATGAAGTGAAAATTCAAGCGATCTTCAAGCAAAAGCCTTTTCAGTAGCCAATTTAAACTTCTGTTTACTATTAAGGGCTACTAAGGGCTATGTGTCTTGTCCCCAAAAGACCAATAGAAATGCCTTTCCAAAGGGTAATTTCATTTCAAAATAAGTAAAATAAGGCGGAGTTGCTGTTGAAGCTCCATGATCATCTCAGCAACTAAATGCAGCTACTTTGTCACTGATTAATATGCAAGGGCAAAATGCGGCTCCCAGATCTGCTTGGTACCCTGTGACACCTTTCCAGTGTGAGCTGGACATCTGTTTAGGAAACAACTCTTCAGGTAACAGAGCCAGGTCAATGAAAAGATGACTCCTGACTGAAGACAATGCAGATTTTTCCAGATCTGCCAAAGGTAGCTAATTTCCCAACTCTGCCATCAACCTTGCTAAGTCAAACCTATTCTCCAGAAGTGTACGTATCCCACCAGCATCTCATTTGACACAATGAAAAACAAGGACCGGCCAAAGACTCCTCTGTCAAAGATACTAGTTACAAATAAAAGGTCTTATAAAGTAAATGCATTTGTCAATTACTTTAGGATCACGTAGCATATCCTATTCTGTGTAGATTAAATAGTGATTTACTACATAATGAGTACATCTATCTAGTGGGAAAAAAAAAAAAAGCTCATGAAAAAAAGCTCAAAATAAAAAAATAGGCATTATGAAAATACACCAGCAGAATTTCACAAGTCGCGGTCTGCACGAAGCCTGGGCACCCTTTGTCTGGGCACGTACAGCAGAATGTCTTCAGAAATCTGACACAAAGTAAACACATTAAGTAGTCCTGAAAAACTCATTTGCAGCTCTTGTCTTGGTGACATTTGCATGAGTCACCACCTAATTATAATGAAACGGTGCACACCTACTTAAAAGCTGAATTTATCCACATGTTGTTGTGTTCACCATACTGATGATCATAAGTAGTGTCTGTTTACATTTTTCTTGGCATTACTAACATGCGCACAGATATGGGAAGTATCCCATTCAGATAAATTAAAAACATCAACCAAAATTTAAACTAGCTTGAATAACTTCTTTTCAAAGAGATGCAAATAGGCTGTACAGTTTCCCCGATCTCCCATAGACCGCTGAAAGAGTAAAGGAATGCAAGAAGAAACAATGGTTGCTCTAGTATGTTAATTGCAGCTTGAGTACTAACAAAAGGAATTCAAAATAGAGCTAAACAAGGTAATTACAACATTGCTATTTCACTTGGCAGGCTATAATCTACATTTAATAAGCCCAGATAAGCGTTTCTTCATTGTACCCCAAAATGCTTATTTCAGCTTTCTTGTGAATGTCAGAAGTGGGGAATTACTGATGATTCGTTTTCACCAAGTCCTCTCCTATCAGGCCAAGGAACTGGAATTGGTGTTTTCATTCCCTTTTTCTTCTTCTTACAGGTGATCATTCACTGATGGAGGAACTGAAGGTTGGTTGCAACAATAGATGGTACAGTCTTTCTGCTATGAGTTTGGACAAAATTTACTCCCTTCATGTATACAACCGAAAAAAAGTCATACTCACCACAGAGGAAGATTCTCCTCTTTTCTCCAGAAAGAGAAGGTGAGGAAAAAGCAAAACCCAAGAGACTTGCAAGATAAGATGATGAGCAGAGCCAGGTTCTTACATTTAAGAACCCATTTCCTGGGGTGTAAATACAGTGGGAAAACATAAACTAAACCACACACATTCTTTGGATGAGCTTCTGCCCAGCAAAGAATTCATATGTTTGATTTCAACTTCACAGCACGTCAACCTGATTTAAACTCACTCAAGACAAAACTAAGCCCATCAGTGAGGTCAGCAAGAAAGGCTGCTGCCAGACAGGAAGCCAAGGACCGCCTGCCCCAAGCACCTAGCACAGGAGAGTGATTCTGCTGGAGGTCGGATTTACCCATTTCCACCCATAAAGAGGAGGAAACGAGCCAGCTCTCCCCACTGGTATATAAAGATATTGGAAAAAAGGAATTCACCAAGTTTGTATGTAGAAAAAAAATATTTAAGAGATCTCCTGCTCTATTACACCAAATCAGGAGCAGGTTTTTTTACTATTATTTTTTTTCCTTTTTAAATCTTTGTTCCTTTACTAATAGTCCAGCTGAGTAATCAACTAAACGTTGAGTCCAGCTTACATCAAGAGAAAGTACCTTTGTTTCAGGACTGCAAATAATGATGTGAAGCCAGGGAACACAGGAACTCATGCGATCAATACTCCCAAGTTCATCCCAAATCTTCTCATCATGCTTTACATATATCTTGGCAGCACTGTTTGTGTTTGATGTCCCTCAGATAAGCCCAATGCTGACCCAGGGTCTTCTTCCCTTCCCCAGACTCCAATGATGAAAAGGGATATCAAACCTAAATGTGTATCATTTAGTTAATAACTTCAGCTTTCATGGGACAACATTGCTTCTGATTTTAAGATTTTAAGAAATTTGCAAATTCAACAGCCACAGTCATTCCTTATTTTTGAATTTGTAGTGTTCAGTTCACTGAGTTTTCAGTCTAACCCTGAAGAATCTGGGGCATTCGTGCTTCCCCTGATGACCCAATAACCCACTCCCAGTTCAAGAAAGCAGTGGTGAACTGTGCTTTGTATGTCTGTATCCTTGAAAGAGGAAAACATTGCTCAGTACTTATCTTTATCAAACATATAATTATATATCAACTCTATTGATAAGGGAAATCCAAACACAACTTCATTATGCATTTTGTTTCTCAAAGGAGTTTTCTTAGCACTTTAAAAAAAAAATAATTACTTTTATGGTAGTTTGGAACTCAATAAAACTAACCAATGCTAGGAATCATTATAACTGCTCTTCCTATGGGAAAGCAGATGACCTGTCTGCCTTTAGACACACTCATACACCCTCAGCTTGTTAGCAATTTAAACATACACAATTAAATTTGACCAAACTTGAGTGCACTTGAAGCTGTGCTCATATTATATCAACTAAATTACATCAGCAGTGGAGCTCAGCAACACATAACACCCAGTGCAGATCTCAGCTGCTGAATTTTCATTTTCATTACCCTTCTGTGACTTTGTATTTCACATGCCTTTTCTGGCATTGTGGTCTGGTTCCCTGTTCCCGCAGCCCAACTCTGCCACTTTCTCCTGTGCTTTTCTGACCTGACTTTATAATGCTAATTTTCTGCCAGATTTACTTTTCTCTGACAACGTCTTAAAAACCCTACCTAAATAGCCTCAACTACCTTGAAACTATTCTTGTGATACATGCTAAATTGTGAGAGTTCCAAGTTAAAGCAAGGATTCACACCATTCGGCTTAGCTGGAGCCATTTTCCTCCCCATGGACAAATAAGGGGAAAAAGTAGAGCAGACAGAAGAAAAATGGCATTTAAAAGAAAGACATACAGAAGCCCCGCAGGGGGATAACCTGGCCAGCTGACCTTCCCTTTGAAATTTTGCCAGTGCAAATTAAGTAGCTAGTCTGCAGCACTTCTGGCAGCAGCATGGGAAGGAAGTTCTGCAGTGATTTTGGATGAAACACTTCCTCAATTCTCAACAACAGCGCATTAATATCAAAAAAGGATAATAAGGAGGTGCTGGAAAAAACATTCTGAAAAACACGCCAAGAAAACAGCGGATAAGAACAAACAAAATGTCATAAAGTTGACAAAATTGTAACAAGACGCTTGCAAAGCCAAGGTAGGAGCAAAGCATCCATTATTCTGACACTGTTTGCTATGCCTTAATACAAAAACACTATCATACAGCAAAAGTAACAGTTGAAAACAAATTAGAGGTAGTGCTTTTATAAGGTAAAAGGAGAAGGACTCTGGTAAAAGGCAAAAAGCAACAGTGAAGTTTGTTACAACTTGAGCTGAATTAGAAAACAATTATTTAACTACAGATTTAGCTTTTCAGTGAGATACCACCATCAGTCTGACATCAGATGAATTACATCAACTGCTTTGACCCATTGTTTTCTTCTATGTAGAAGATGATTATAACAAATCTTACAAGTCTACAATATCTGACATAAATTTGTTTCAGTAACAACGTATTTTCATGTATATTCATAATTTATTTCTAGTTTCTAGTAATTTGCACTCATTTGACCTGACCTTTTTACCTTCTCTCTCTCTCTCTGCCATAAATTGCAAAGCTTCTCAAGGTGGAGTCATACAGTGTTTTCCCCTTCCCAGCACTTCAAACCTGACGTTCAGAATCTTCTGACGCTTGAGCTGACAACCGAAAGCCAAAGCATCAGTGATGCTCAAAAGCCCTTCAACAATGAAGTGCTGCGGTTGGGAAATACAGCCTAGAGGCAGGTGGACACACACAAGTGGATGCAGAAAGACCTGAAATTTAATTCTGCTTCTTGACTTGATCTGCTATATAGTTTTATCAAGGTACTTTGTCTTCGTCTCACGTAACACAGGTAAAATATCTACCCCAACTCATGATGTCTCAAACACACAGTCACTCTAACAATCTAGGGAACTAGGCCTGTGCCTTAATCTTTCCATATCTGAGTCCTCACTGTGAGATGAGAGCTGGTACCTGACAGAGGAGTTCAGACTGTGCCAGGGGCTAGAGAGCGGGCTGGTAAGCGTCTTGACAGTGCCCAAATGACGACAGATGCGGGGCAGCATCTGGACAAGCGGCTATAAATAAAACATTGGGCCAGCCATAGGCTGATGAGAATAAAAAGAACTGAAAAAATGCTTCATACCCTGAACACTGCCTACAAACTGAAGAATATGTAGGAAATATTAGTTTCTTAATACATGGTCTTAAACCTCAGGAGAATACATACGCCTGAGGTTGGGGCAAAACTACCAATTCTTAAGAAAATAAATGACATCTGAGAATTTTGTGACTGTATATATTGCCAAGCATTATTCCGTATTAAAACAGATCTATAAAATTAAGTAAACTCTACATGCAAATATAATTTTTACCTGGAAAAAGAAACAAAGTTCCAACATAAAAAAAAAAGATGGAAAAAGAAACAAAATTCCAGCATAAGAAAATAAGCCTTTCCTGGTAGAACGAGTTCTACCCTTCTACTCCCATTGATTTAGCAAGCAAGATACTCCGGACTGCAATGGGATTAACCTCGAAAATAATGCTGAGCACTTTAATGAGCTCTGAGGTATTTAATGGCTAAACTATTCACTGTACCATTTAAACACTGAAACACTTGTTTGTATATAGATTAGGTTTTCAAAACAATTGTCATCCAACTTATTTCCAGAAAGAAAACAGCAAATACAGGGTGATGAAAGGGCACAAAGGAAATGTAATTCCGATTCAAACCAATGGAGCTATCTTGAGTTTAAAGTATACGGACAGAGGAAGCAGCACCTGGCAGGCTCTTGGGGAGGGGGGAGCCCAATTTGAATAGGGAATAGGGAATTAAATCCAAATTATAAAGATCCATCAGACAATCCAAGTCTTTTACTGCTGTTTCTTTAAAGCTTCATTCTGTGAAATCCTAAAAGCCTGAATGACTGCCAATATTATATTTTAAAGTTGCTAACAGCTTAAATGGACTAATCTTCACTTGTTCAGTTGTTGTGATTTCAAATGGGAAACTAATCAACAGTCACATTAATTATCTGATATAATTTTAACATCAATTTAGCATTATAAAACTTTATAATTACACATGCAAAAGTTGAAGTAGGTAGAAGATTTTCTCCTCTCAGAATTTCAGTCAGACATTTTAAGTCAATAATTCTTACTTAAATTATTTAAAAAAAACCCAACCATGCCAAGCAGAAATTTCCCCTATATAATGAAATTTGTTCACAATAGTATCAGTGAGAATCTCACTAGATGATAGATACTGTTTTATTGTGACACAAATCTTCCATCAGTTGTCAAATCTAGTATTAAGGATAACCCTTTAGAAGCTATTAGTATAAGTCAATTGAAAATTAAAAGCATATAGTAATACAGATTAAAGGCTTAGCATGCACACAAAAGGATCTGTACATGATACCATATCTCATTAAGGTGTCTTGGTTAATCATTGATTGCAAGCATGCACTAAACATTAACCTTGATAAAATATATAAAAAGTCAGCCTTATTATACTGTATGACCACACTATGTAATCTCATAAAATGGAAAGTCCTCCCACATTCTCATAACACGGGACACAGACTTGTACCATTGGCCACCCACTCTTCTTAGCCAAGAGAGGAATTTTTAACTATCTTGGACAGCTGATAGTCTCTGTGATTGCAAAAGTAATTGACGCTACATTTAAACCTCTTCCCAAAAGAAGTTATATTAATCATCCTTTAGTATCAACTTAATTCAAAAAGTTACTCAAAACACACATTAGACAGAAGAAGGTCTCTTCTTGAAACATGAAGAAGTTTAATATTACACTAGTTAAGCACCAATAACAGTTTTAGAAATGGTTTGACAAAATACTGTATGAGAAGCAGTTATTGAACCTGCTAGTCTTACTGACTATAAGTACCATTTAAGTGAGTGTTGATGACGGAGTATAGTTTCCTTGATGTCCAAAACTAGGCATACCTTTAGCATTTAGCAGTTCAAAAACTGAAACGTGGTAGAGGGAAAAGTAAGTAGGATTAGGAAAGAGGATGAACTTCGGCAAAGGTCCTCGAGACAAATTACTGAGTTGAACATTACTTTGTGCTTCCTTTCAACATCAGGTCTTCTAACTGTGTATCCCACTATGAAGGTTATAGTTCAGCCATACCACAGAAAAACCATTGACTAAAACACCCTAGAAACCACTATTCTAGGCACGTAGGTATTTTCTTTCCTTCAGAGTGACTGCTCAGTGGATTGCCCAAACGGCAGTTAAACACAAGCCAGTGAAGGGGCAAAGATGTTCATCTGCTGCAAAGCAGAAATACAGTCAGCACAAAACCCAAAGACAGTAAAGTGACGGGAGAGGAAAGGAGGGTATGGCCAGCACAAGGAACATGGTTACCAAGAAGACAATATGTGTTGTGCCATAATCAAGAAACCTTAGCTTGCATTGGGTTCTCTGGTCTGGTTTCCTGGAGAAATTGAGCTTATGTAATTGGTAGAATAGAGAGCAGACCACCTAAACAGGATGTGAAATTCAGTTTAACTTTGGCAAAGACATAAAGTTTCAGACACACTAAGCTGCAGTACATTTTTTAAAAACCCATGGCTGAGTAAAGGACTCTTTTTCCGAAGCCCAGTTTTAACCCACATGTTCCAGGAGAAGCAGAGAGCAAGCTGCTCAGCACCCACCATCAGCCCCTCACACTCGTCTCAACAGCCCCAGCACCGTCCGACAGAGACCGCAGAGGGAGTACTGGGGGCACCAAAGGGACAGTTAATAAACGTAAAACAAATCTATAGGAAACAGGGCTTCATTAGTTCCACTGCTCACAGATCATCTGTTGGTATAAGCAGTTTTGCTTGGAGCAGTGTTTTGTCAGTACTATTACTGTTACGTTATTCAAAGAATGTATTAAATTCGTAAATATTACATGAGATTTAATGGATTGTGTATCACATGTGGGAGGTCAAACAAGGAGGGTAATGTTCCATTCAGCCTTATAGATATAATTTAAAAAACAGAAGCCTGCATTATACTTCAAGGAGCAAGTGCAGATAAAACGTATGCCTGAGATGGGAAAAAGCAGCTTGAAAAGCAATGGGGAAAAATAAAACAATATTTTTAAAAACAGTAAAAAAATATCAGTGGTTGTGACAAGCAACAGAGGCGGTCGGGACTCTGAATGCCTTTGCTACACTAAGGAGATCATATGAAGAATAGCAAAAAGTATCTTGACTTCTACTTTCCATCTGAATTTTCATGCCAGAGCCAAAAATACTCTAAGTGTAATTTTAGGTCCAGTTCTCTTAAATGAAGGCTTTAATTAAGATAAAGCTAGCATTTTTGTTATATAACTTCCATTTTCATGGCCTTTTTGAAAAGAAAAAAAAAACACACCCAAAACTCCCTCACGCAGCACAGCAATTAAAGAGATCTCAGTCTATGTTATTTTGTCCACCTGTTTTCCAGTAACAGCAGATTTTTCATATTATTGAAAAGTTTTTTTGAAAGTACAATTCATCATTTTAAATAACATAAGGAACAAAAGAAAACAACTTTGCAACTATGTTTTCTATTTATCACATGTATTGTGCAGAACATAAGAGTACCACTGCCTATAAGTGGTACAAAAAGGAGCTAAAGTGGGCTGTAGTAGCATGAAAAAAGTAGCTCAATTGCATTACTGGAAAAAACAAAAACTCCAAAACCAGGACAGCTCTTAACCTCAGTTTAAAAAACAAAACACACCTCCCAAACCTCCATATTGTCAGATACAATTTATGACTCCCAGTTCAAATTCCGGCGACTCCGAGAAATAAGAATTACCTTGGAAGGAGAAGGGAAAAACCAAGAACACTTATTTTCTACAGAGAAATACTTCCTGTATTGGTAATGATTGTTTTCTATTGCTTTTTCTCCAGTCTCAGTAAGTGCATACTCATCTCTTTTGAAAAACATTCCTTTCAACTTTTCAAACTTACTTCGTTTCCAGTTGCCAACTATGCTTAATGCTTAACACAATGTTTAATTTTCACTAATAATTGTGAGAATTGGAAGTCAGCGTTTCTGCAGCATCTGTAGGCATCTTGTTCTACTACAGAGACAATACGATGAAGTACAAACACTGGAACCTTTTCTTTCTATACATCAGAGTCCTGGTATTTCAGCACGGTAAAACAACCTTCCAAACCTTCCTTTTTGTCTTTGTGACTCTCTTCTAGCTAAAAGTTCTAGTTTCTAGGAAAAGATGCATCAAGGTCTGTGGAAGCACACACAGAGGGAGCCACAGCTTTTAGAAACAGTAACTGAAAGGTGTAGCAAGTTCTACTGTAGATGCAACTGGGAATTTTTCAGTTAGTTACAGTGTTGACATAACAAAACATTGCTTTCTAAAAAATACAACACCTGAAATGTAGACAGTGCTTCCTTCCAAACTTCAAGGTCACTTCAAAACCTGCAAAACATCAGAGGCGTCCGAAGTATTGGTTGGAAGGGATGAAAACAGAACAGTGTTCTCATCTCATCGAGGATGGTTAAATTCTTTTAGATCAAGCCTTCCAGTGAGTTTAAGCTGGAGGGGACTGGTAACAAGCATGGGAAATTTCAGCCTTAAGCACTGAAATGTTGTCATAAATATGAGCAAATTAAATGTTCTTCTATTTTATCATCGCAAATGTAGACAATACAGACATTCACATTACTTTTTAAGTGAAAATCTTCTTGCAATATACATTTTCAAAACAATAAGCAATTTAGCTAAAATACTCTAAGCTTTCTTATAGGGCACAACACAATGATTATTTTAAAGCTGGCTCATCTTAGACAATCAGATTTTTGCTAGCACAATCTTTACATAACTGTAAACACAGCTTTTTATTAAAAAACCCACAAAACCCCTTCTTTTGCTACTATATTTATTTCTCAAGTGTATTCCAGATGGGCTTAAGAACACATCCACATACTTCCATACTCTTATTTCCTTTTCTGTGCTCAGATGCCTCCTTGCTGCTGCTATATTATTTCTCAGCTTGAACTTTCAAGAGAGAAGTAAACAACTACGTTATTCTGCACTGTTCTTTCCGTCAAATCAATCTTACAACAACAAAAAGTAATAGTATGTTTAGACATGTAAGATTCCAAAACTGTGTATTTTAAATATTGAACTGGCCATTTCAGTTATGCATATGAAATATATAAAATATTAACCTATTTCACCGAACAAAGCCATGCTGCATTGAAAGTGAGATCATAAAATTAACAGAAATATAAGAAAGGTGAACAGGGTTTTGGAAACATCCTTCAGTTGCAATTTGGATGTAATGATTAAACAAGGTAAGAGCACAGAGGTCTACTGACATTTTGCTTTAAAAGGTTTAAAGAAGACTTTCCCCTTCACTTAAGGACTTACAAATCAGATTCAGTTACAACAAAACAATGCAGTAATCATTGTTTACAACAAACCCTAAAGTTAGTAAGCACGAGTCATTAGCAGTAACAAACAGATCTGGGCATAAAGACAGGGAGTACCTGAGCTACGGGAAGGGCAGTCCATAAAGCACAAACTCCTCCCGTCCCGTCCCATCCCATCCAGTGACTTCTTTTGACTTCAATGACCATCTGAGTGCAAGTATTTCTGTAAGCCAGTATCACTTTTCTTTCTTTTATTTAGGAAACCAATATGCAACTATAAACAATATGTTTATAAAATTATAATCCATATTCTGTAATATGTAAACAAGTACTCATTACTTAAGAGGCCACAGATGAGCATAATATTAAATAGTAATAGAAATCAGTTGCATTTTCCTTTTCCAATTGTTCACACTTCTAAAGTATCCACTCAATAAAATATTCCCCACCATAAATCAAAATATGTTGTGCCTGAATGAAGGACAAAACCACCACAGTAGTTTTAAAACACTGCATTTCCTGCAATACAATGCAAATTAAACTTCAGTGTGCAGCCAGAGTCGACAGGGTACTTTAAAGGGTATAGCAACTGGAAAGGTTACTCCAGTCAGGTGGCAGGGAGAAAAAGGCACACTTCACTCTACTGCACAGATTACCCACACCACCACCCAAGCAACCCTGATATTGCAATCAAGTATATACATATGCACACACAACTCAACATATCCAAGCACTCTTACTTTGTTGATATAGGTTAGCATAAAGCAAGATATATTTCAGCATTTCCTTCAAATGTCTACAGTACATGCCATCTTCCATGTCAGTACCAATTAGAGGTAAAAATTATGTGCACAGATGTATCAATCTTTAGAAAGTAATGCACTCAAATTATATGATCCAGAAGCTTTCAAAGCTCTCATCAGTCTTGTCCTGAAGTGGTTTACAGGCCAACCTTTTGAGAGATAAAACACAAACACTAAAATCACTTAACAGTTGAGGGACAGTCATTGTGTGATCAACATGGCTTCAAAATATCTTATTACTTTGAGCTAGTGTGTCTTTTGCCTTCATCTGCCACAAAACGGTGTTCAAATATAATTCTGTAACCTGCACTACAGCAGTAGAGCAGAGAAGCTGGGCTGGGCAAGAAGCTAGGTTTCCCCAAAAGAGGAAAACAGACGTGGCTACACACCCACAGACACAATCTGTGTACGTCTGCAGACTCTCATAAATAAATCCACACAGAACTTGCAGCTGGGATTTCAGATATTTCATAAATAATATCAATTTACTGTTTGCAAACCTACTCAAAGTCAACAGGAATTGATGATTTTCTTTTCCATGTATCCCAAAATTACTTTTAGCTACCAAATGATACCTTGGCTACCACCTTACAAAATAAGTTGGCAACTCACTTGCAAACAACATTTCTAGTAGTTTTGTTAATTGTAATTATTCAGTATAGTTTTTTATTTTAACTTAATAAAAAGATAGTTTTTATAAAGGCTGAGGTCTCTTGCGAGAAAATAAATTGACTTTTACTGTCTGGGATTTTAACCTTTGTCAAAAAAAAAAAAAAGTTTTAAAGAGGCCCTGGTATACATAATACTAAAATCAAACTATGTTAAACAAGCAATACTTGGCCTTCCTATAGTTTTAAACCATTCTCTCTAGTTAGCGGTGATTGTTTCTGAAGATCAAATAAAGTGTTAGCACCCATATATGCCAACATAAAATAAAATACAAAAAATTAATGTAGTGTCTACATAAATGAAAAAGATTAAAATAATTTACATCCCTCCATCTTACAGGCCGTAAAGACAACATGAAAACAGCAGCCATTTATAAACTGGTGTAACACTGGTGTACCAGGAGGGAACTCATTACTTGCTTTGACTTTGAAAAGAATTTATCTGTTCTTGGGATGAAGTTACAGCAGAGAGGCCCCGCCAGCCCCTCTTCACCTTCTGTGGATTTGGCCCCTTTCCAGCTCGGGAAACTAACTGTACTCCCTGCTCTACAACGTGCAGCTCCTTGTGCAGCAGCTACTTTATTTTTAAACTTATCAGTTGGGTGGTGGGAAGTAAAAAATACTGGAATGGATTACTTAGCTTTTAATCATATTGGCCTTTGTGAAAAATACCGATTATAATTTTGAAAGGCCATTACTAAGCATATTCTATTCCCAGTGCAGAATAACAACTCTAACAAGTCCTCTGCTTCACACTTTTCTTCCATCATTTCAAGTCTACCTTTCTTTTGGAAAAAGCAGATGCTGGGGTTCAAACCCCAAGACAAGCACTCAGCGCCAGGCTACGATACCAAGTTAAAGCGGAGTATGTGTGCTCGTGTGCCTGTGTGCACGCTTCAGCAGCTGGTAAACATCCTGGAATATTAACCACTGCACAGCAGCTGCAGCAAATCAAATTCAGAAACCTTGCTGCACCTCCTATATGTTTTGGTATGCACTAACAATTATTTCTACGCTACAACTGAACAAAGATCATAAGAACAGACTGTTAACTATGCCAAATAGCTTTTCTAAAGGAAGAATTACATTAATATTAGAAACCCACAGCATCGCATTTTCTAATACAGTGCATAACCATCAAATGAAGGAGATTTTTTTTTTTAAAGTGAAAAGATGGTATTAGTTCTGTTTCATGTACAGCAAGATAATTATTATAACCACATATAATAAAGACCACGCAAGAGTGTCATACATGTTACTAATATGATCATTACGCTGCAATTTTTCTAGTTATCACAAACATGCAAACATTTGCATGGAATAAGATAAGAGCTCTAAGTTATACTAAGAAGAAACAACATGAGTTCATGCCCCAACAAAACAAAACATCAAGTAAGATTCATACCAGACAAGTACCTGCCACCCATGTATCTTAACTTTCCTAAGCAGTGCTTCTTCCCAGCATCCTCCTCCATCCTTTTAACTGTTCATCAGCTGGTCCATGATATATCTACATGCATTTGCCAATATCTTTCTATAAGTGTGCTTATAAACAGAATGCAACACTTCAGAGAGACAGCTATAATTACTTCCAATTTCAAAGCCTATCCATTGGCCTGCTGGCTCTTCTGCATGTCCCTGCACATCAGTTGGGAACCATCATTCTAGATATATCTATTTTTGTAGTTTTGGAAAGACTAGAACTAACCTTGAGATAGTGCAACTGAACTGCACGTTAATAAAAAACATTTATTGGGGTGGAAGAGGGGAAACACTGAAAGTTCTGACTTTCACTGTATTTTGTTTCACATCATTCACAGAATATTTTGAAGGAATTCACCAACTAATTTTTCTTCCCATATTACCCAAAGGCCCTAAAAAGGCACTGAAAACAACCATCAGAATAAAACATCAGGGCCATACCGATATATTAATTTTTCTTAAATAGCCAAAGTCAAGCAACTATGTAATTACATTGCTTTCTTCTATAATTAGAAGATAATGATATGCTGGGGAAAAGACTATATCAAGTCAACAAGCTGCCGCAGCACAGCGTAAGGGTGTACTCTGCCACACAGCTGTGTGTGTCTCCGTCAGCAGATATTCCGTGTTTGCTAGAGTTTTCCTATCTGCCTTAATGAAAACCAATACCTCTAGGTTTCACTGCTGGCTGCTTACGTGAAACTAAAGTTAGAAGCCGAGCTGAGCACCATCGAGGGGGTGGAGTGTCAAGACAAGTGTGTAGCCAAGCAAGACGATGCAGGGGAGAGTCTGATCTCATTCTTACTCAAGTAAGGAAATAAAGCAAGTAAATTAAAGAATTATGCCAGTAAATCTTACCCTGCAAAGCAGATTTTCAGATGACAAAAAGATAAATGCATATTTTTAAGCAACATGAAATACAAGTGCATTTCATGGGGAGCCAGCTTCCCTTCTATATAACTAATCTAAATGCCAATTACAACAAACAATTTGAGCTGAATATAAAAAGCCACAAATCTCACAGTTTGAGATAACTTCCGAGGAGGTGTTAAAGTTAACTTTGGAACTACACAACAACACCTCAGCCTTCTCATAGTGAATACGTTACTGCAGAACACCCAGGAAAGGGCAACCACGCTCGTCGAAGCACCTTGTAATTTGTGGGAACAGAGAGGCTGAAGAGATTATGTGGATACTTCACATATTTCTCCCAGAGTAACATGAGGAATTTTCTGCTCACAGAACTTCATGGATGAGAACTTGGCTGTGCAAAACATCAGTGGCAAGACTTTAGCTCGTAACTACAGTAATCTCTGCATGTGACTGGGCTATGGTCACCCCTAAATGTGGCAGCTGGATTAGCGAGGCTGCCATGGGAATACCGTGATGTTTGACGTTCTGCAGCACCAATAACCTGTGACAGAGATAAGACAGGGATCCAAGCCTGCAGACAGAGGCTTGTAGTCTTCAGCACTTCATCTTTTTATTAAAATAATTCCTCCATTCTAACTTCAAATACAACAGATTGGCTGCCATCCCCGCACTAGCCAGAACTCAGAATACAGTGTATCTGACAGATTATCAGACGGTTTTCCCCCTTTCTAACAGGCTCCTTCAACATTTGATACAACCAAGCTGCATCTTTTCTGTTCATGGTAACGTACTGCAGCCTGCAACAGCAGCTGGGGACAGTAGATCTCTCTGTCCCCTCTTTCCAGCTGGTTTGGAGCTGCATGTTTTCCACTGCCTCTCCTATGTCCCTAGCTGCGTGTGGGATGCAGCTGCCCAAGAAGCCTTCCTGACATGCTTTATTACCGTCAGTTACCTCATTATTAGAGAAGAGTATTTTGGACAGCTTTTGCCAACCTCTCAAAGTTACGCAAAGCTTCAAATCCAACTGCTAATAGAAATACATATATATTAGGAAGCTGGATTGGATTTCAGTTTCTGCTCTACAAATATAGTTGGAAAAGACCCCAACTTCCACAAAAACAGAGGCACTGAACAAAATTGCTACAGATTTCTAGACTGCAAGTTCTAGCTCTCTTCCTTAGCAGTGATCAGGCTGTATAATTATCTGTAAGCATCCATCTGCAGAAGGGCAATACCTATGCTTTAAGTAGCAAGGCCACTTGAATGGGTATTGAGAGCACTGAATTCACGCTGCTGGTATGCAGTTTACAGCTTCACTCAGCCACAGAGAGAATCTCAGCACCTTGCACCTCCTCTTATGCTGCATTTGTTAAATGCTCTCTTCATCAAAAGCATACTCAGACATGTACTTTCAGGTCCCTTTGATCAAAAGACGTTGACAGTCATCCCTGAGAACTTGTATGCCATACACAGGATCATGTGGACCTCTGCACACCTCCCTGTGGCACTGAGGTGGGCTCCACATTACCCTCAGAGGTTAGCCAGCCATCACCCAGACCCTTTGCTAGCAGAGACAAGAAGTGGCAAGGCTACCAATGGACCAGCGAAGCAATGTAAGGACCTTTATACTGTGGCCTTCCATAAAAACAAACAGGTTTGAGGAAGACTTAATTCCCCCCCACTTCCTTCGCTCCTTACAGCTGGTAACTTCTAGGGAGGAAAAAGAAATCACAACCAACCTACATCACCATCATCCTCTTTCCCCATCACTAGAGCAATAATACGGTAAGAGAGCAGGAAAGTCAACTTCTCTGGTCCCTCTCAGGCAGGTGCATTCCAGAATGGGACAAAAAGCAAAGGAGGTTTTCTCCATACATTTGTTTTTCCATGTTGTGACCTGAACCAAACCAACCAAGATCTGAATACTGACCTTAGGCTCCGGTCTGCAGTGTGAGTGCCATGTCACCAACCACTCTGTATTCTTTTAGTGCTTTTTTCCCCACAAACCAAGGATGGCTTTTAGATAAGCTCGAACTCATTTATTATGATCACTAAATACTGTATCAACATCAAGGAATATTTTCATTGCATTGGATGGAAACACTAGACACTCTCAAAAATGAGCAAAAAAAAGTACAGAGCTGGTTCAAATGGCAAATATTAAAGACCATTCACAGAATAGTAAATATTGACTTTTTAAATGTCAATATTTCATAATTTAATAAGAAAGTATTGGCCAAAGAAGAAAAGCTGGGTGTTCTTTTCTGTTTGGTTCTGAAGTAACTGAGCAAACTTTATAGACTTTTATTCGGTATTTAAAAAAAAATTAAAAAAAAAAATTAATCACCCACCCCCCCAAAAAAAACCCAGAGGCTCTTTCTCTGTATGCTAAGAAGTAGAAGTGTACTGCTGAGATTTATGGTCTCTTTCAAGGAAAGACTTTCATGTAACTTCGGATTAATTTACACTTTGAGCTATCAAATTTTACTGCAGTTACGGAAAGAGAAAGAGGGGACAGGGAGTGCAGGAAGAAAGGAGGACAAGTTCTCACAGGGCTCATACTCAGTTTATTTCCAAGACAACTATGCCCCAGCAAGAAAAATTCAGATGGATATATCCACATGAATAATAAGTATTGCTAGCATAGACTTCTTAGTCACGGATTCTAGAGCAGTTTGACACTAGACAAGTATGAATCCTGACCGTGTCCAGATTTAGATATAACCTAGCTCTTTCATTCATGAAGTTTTCCTGCAGGATAAAATACATTGTAGAACATTATATTAAAAATTTGACATTTATTTCTCTGTTGTAAGAAACTGAAGTTAAAAATAAAACAAAAAAACCCACTACTTTTGAAAGGAATGCCCTCACCATTTTTTCTATTTTTCTTATTATGCCATTTTTAGAATTTGTTCAAATTGCTATTTTTTAGCCTTGCAGTCTCTCCAGTCTTAAAATTATGCAAAACCTCCAAGTTCTCTTTATTAATCTGTCTTTTAGATGATTTTCACTCAGACTCACTCTAAAAATATAACAAAGAAAACCACTAACAGCACTAGGTTCACTGTCTTCCAGTTACCAGTGGTTACCACCCTACAAGCCACTGCTATACTGGAGTTAACTGTGTGAGGATTTTAAAAAAACCACACTTACTTGAAAATTGTGTAATTTACCACCCTCGACTAACAAAAGAGCTACTCACATTCTTCAGATTATGATTCAATCCCTTCTAGCTGTGGGTTTCCTTCTCGCTCATGAGCAAGGTCCACCCACTTATTTGCATCAATATGCAGCCTTGGTAACTTTGAGATGAGGCACTGGATGAAGAACTGGCATTTCTCAAAGCACACTGGGACATAACCAAATACCAAGGAATATGTCACACCAATGAAATGATAAAAAGTGTGTTTGGAGTCTTGTTGCATAAACAGCAATGTACCTGCTTACCACCACAAACTGAAGGCAGCTGTCTACATAAAATCTTATCACTAGTAGCTGAGAACTATCCCTAACCTCTCCTTGTAACCTGAAAGGAAAATGATGAGTGTGACCCAAATGAATCACATTCCCTGATGGACTTCCAGTATTTTTTTCCTGGCTAGAAAGAAGGAAATTTTTTCCAGCTTACTATGAAGCAACAGCCACCTCAGCTTGCAGTACTGATGATTTAAGCAAGTAGATCAAAAGTCTCCCTTGGAGGCGCAGCTCACTGAACATGAAAAAGAGAGAAGCTTCATGCCTCCTATCTAACCCTGCCATGAATAAGAATGTAATTTTGAGTGATAGACAAAAAGATCCCATTAAGCCCAAGAGCTCAGGAATATAAGAAATGCCCAGCTGGGTCAGGCCAATGGTTCATGTAGTCCAGAATGTGTTGCCAACAGGGTGGAAAAGGTGCTTTTTAGAGAACTCATAAACCATGTTCTGTGGTCCACTTCCCTCACACTCTACATGCTGACCATGAACTCTCCTAACACTGTTTTGAACCTGCCTATACAGCCTGTTTTCAAAACAACCTCTGGCTGCAAATTGCATAAATTCACTACCTGCTGTGTAAACAAATACTTTCTTTAATCTGTCTTAAACTGATTCCGAACCAGTTTCATCAAGTGTCCTGTAATTCTAGTACTGCAAGCTTTCTGTCAACAAGAGTTATGCGTTCACCTTACCCACCACCTTTATGATTTTGTAAATCTGATCATATTCATAGCCTCTCATCTTTTCCTAAATCAAGCCTTCTAAATGACAAGACTCCACATAAGGCAGGGATACCGTCCCTTGGATTGAGGGTTGCCCTTCTCTGTACCTTCCCTAAACTAAGGGTACTAACTGTAAACCATCTTAAGATGTGGACACCAAAACTGTGCCCAGTGATCAAAATGTGGTGGGCACACCAGTGTTTTAAACATCAACAAAACGACACCTTTTTCTTGTCCCAAGTACCTTTTTCTGACGATGCCAAAACTACCCATGGTTTTCTGGCTGCTGCAGCACTACATTGCAGATAATGATTCTGGAGAACTGTCAATGACAACCACAAGGCCTCTTTTCCAAGTTGCAACCCTCAGTTCTGCATTCAGCATCACACAAGCATGGTTTAGGTTTAGTATAATTTTTTCCTTACTGGAAAAAATCTTATGTTTAAAACCTATGTTTACCTATGCTGACATTCATATACCCTTTTTTTGCCCACTCCCATGTGATGGCCTTCTGGAATTCCTCAGCACTGACACAGCATCTAACTAACCAAATGTAACAGTAGTAGCATTTTTCATGAAAATTGGAACTATTTTGACGCTGGTGTGAGTTAACAAATTAGGTTTGAGTGATTTCTAGGAGCCACAGGGAAGGCAACCAAGATCAATCAAGAACAGTAGGGCCAGTTTTATCATTGTTCTCAGAAGTTCTCAATGACTTCTTTGCCTCGGTCTTCACTGGTAACCCCCTTCCTCCTAGTTCTTGTGTTGATGACAAAAAAGTTGGAGACCAGGGTGACAAGGTCCCTCCCACTGTAAGTGAAGACAAGGTATGAGATCAACTCAGGAGCCTGAAGATATACAAGTCCATGGGACCTGATGAGATACATCCCAGAGTCCTGAAGGAACTAGCTGATGTAGTTGCCAAACCACTTTCCATGATATTTGAAAAATCATGGCAGTCGGGTGAAGTCCCTGCAGACTGGAAGAAGGGGAACATCACACCCATTTTTAAAAAGGGTAGAAAGGAGGACCCTGGGAACTACCGACCTGTCAGTCTCACCTCTGTGCCTGGGAAGATCATGGAACAAATCCTCCTAGATGCCATGCTTGGGCACATGAAGGACAGGGAGGTAATCCAGGACACCCAACATGGCTTTACTAGGGGCAGGTCCTGCCTGACTAACCTAGTGGCCTTCTATGATAAAGTGACTTGGTCAGTAGACAAGGGGCAACCTATGGATGTGATCTATCTGGATTTCTGTAAGGCCTTTGACATGGTCCCCCACAACATCCTGATTGCCAAATTGGAGGGGTATGGATTTGATGGGTGGACTGTTCAGTGGATAAGGAACTGGCTAGATGGTCGCATCCAGAGGGTAGTACTCAATGGCTCAAAGTCCAGATGGAAACCAGTCACAAGTGGTGTTCCTCAAGGGTCCGTGCTGGGACCGGTGCTGTTTAACATTTTTATCAATGATATAGACAGGGAGATTAAAGGCACCATCAGCAAGTTTGCGGATGATACCAAGCTGTGTGGTGTTGTCGATACACCAGAGGGACGGGATGTCATCCAAAGGGACCTGGACAGGCTGGAGAGGTGGGCCCAGGTGAACCTCATGAGGTTCAACAAGAGCAAGTGCAAGGTTCTGCACCTGGGCCGGAACAATCCTCGCCACCAATACAAACTAGGGGGTGAGGTGTTGGAAAGCAGCCCTGAGGAAAGGGACTTGGGGGTGCTGGTGGACGAGAAGCTGGACATGAGCAGGCAGTGTGCAGCTGCAGCCCAGAAGGCCAATCGCATCCTGGGCTGCATCAAAAGAAGCGTTGCCAGCAGGTCCAGAGAGGTGATTCTGCCACTTTACTCTGCTCTGGTGAGACCTCACCTGGAGTATTGTGTGCAGGTCTGGAGCCCTCAATACAAGAAGGACATGGACCTGATGGAGAGGGTCCAGAGGAGGGCCACAAGGATGATCAGGGGGATGGAACACCTCTGCTACAAGGACAGGCTGAAGGAGCTGGGGTTGTTCAGCCTGGAGAAGAGGAGGCTCCGGGGAGACCTAATAGCAGCCTTCCAGTACCTGAAGGGGGCCTACAGGAAGGCTGGGGAGAGCCTGTTTAGAAAGGCCTGTAGTGACAGGACGAGGGGAAATGGCTTCAAGCTGGAGGGGAACAGATTTAGATTGGAGATTAGAAGGGGGTTCTTCACTGTGAGGGTGGTGGAGCACTGGAACAGGTTGCCCAGGGAGGTGGTTGAGGCCCCATCCCTGGAGATATTCAAGGAGAGGCTCGACGAGGCCCTGGGCAACCTGGTCTAGTTGGGGGTGTCCCTGCTGACTACGGGGAGGTCGGACTAGATGACCCTTGGAGGTCCCTTCTGGCCTGGGAAATTCTATGATTCTATGATTGTGGGAAGATTATCAGAGACAGGAGATTCTTTAAACAGAACAGAAATCAGGTACAAAATGTAACCAAAAGAATAAAAAAAACCCCATACATCACACATCTGTGACTGATGAGGGAAAACAGTACAAAACCTGCAATGGATTGTTCATAGAGTTTTAAACTGTTCATGGGCTACTTGACTACTATTATGGAGGAAATCAGATCTCTTGTAACACCAACTCTGGTGATATTCTAGCATGACGACTAGACAGTAGAGCTCCTAATACTGTTTTGTATCTGTCAGCTATCAGCCCTCACTTTTACCTTACAATGAAAAATTACTTTCAAAGAGATCTTCAAAACTATCTTTTAAAAAGTTCATGTAAAAATCTAAGTAACATTGGGGAAAAAAAATAATATAATTAAAAATTACACTGAAGACTGAAGCAGAATTCTTCTGCTAAAGAATTCTGTATTTGGACAAAGCTGAATTGCCATAATAGCAACAGTAATACCAACAAAAACTTATTCAAATTAGAGGGCTATAATACCTTATCACACAAGAAAATTAACCAGCAACTGTAAACAAAAGCCTTATGAACTTCTGTGATTAATGTAAGATCTTCTTAAGAAAACAAGTATTTTGTCTCAGCTGCATCCTGAGCACTGTTACACCACCATAGGAATCATCATCTATCATGTGCAGCATTGCCAAGGGCTGTCCCATAAAATGAATCACAGAAACTTCATGTGGTACAAGTAGCAGATCTAAAGTTAAAAAATAATACTGGTAATTTTCACTTCTGGATATGATTGCAATTTACTCCGTGAAAGAAAAGGGAAAAAACCCCACAACATCTTTATTCAGACTCAAAAGTTATTTTAAATTAACTATCAAAACTGGATTCCCACTTTTCTCAGTCAAAGGAATCAAAGACAATTTTAAGGCTGTTCTCTCAAGCATAAAATAATTTACAAGAGAAAGCTATTTTTTCAGCCATACCTAGTAGACCTGGGAGTCTGTTTCAGGTTTCTGTGCAGAGACTGCTTCGTAACAAATTGAAATATCACCTTCATTTTGTATTTTTCATCTTCAAAGATGCTTACACATTGCATGTAACAATTAGTATATACCGTACCTACTAAAAAAGCCCTAACACCCCACCCCCTCTACCCCCAAAACAGAAGAACCCCACTAACTGCCAGATTTCAGAGTGCAAATGAATTTCTGATTACAACAGATTTAGGTCTGATATCTTTCTCCATCCTCCCCTGTCACACATGTGTGTGTTGGCAGTTTCTGAATGTTTTGGTCAGGAGATCTGTTTTCAGAAACCCCTCTTCTCTAAGAATCTTCCATTTGGGATCAGGTGATGGATAGGTACTTTCTTTTCTTGACATTTTGAATGCTAAGAAACCTTGTAGCAGTGCAGAACAAGTGCTTCTGGAATACCTGGTACCAGTGGGGTGTTATCGTCTGCAAGTGAATGTTGTTGAAAGCATGGCACTTTTGTCAAGGGTGCTGAAGCCCAGCCTGCCCTTTGTCCTCTAGAGTAGTTTACATCACCTTAACTCTATTTTCCCCAATATGAATATAAAGCAGGACATAATGAATAATAAAAGGAGAAAACATATAAAAGAAGAAAACCTACTTTTTGTTCTCAAATGAAAAAAAAAACTTGTAAACTTTTGTGCACTGTCTCCTAAATATAAGGGGGTTTTGATTTGTTTTCCTACAAGTCAGCTGGTCAGAAGTAACAAAATATGCCCAGTAATGGGTAGGGCAAAGTCACACTAAATACAGAAAAGCTTCCGAACCTTATTAGAAGTGACCACAGCAAGCTCTCCCGTTGGTACCCAGACCGACAAGTGCAGAGTAGGGAGGCTGTGTGCCTGAGACAGCCATGCAAAGTGGTGACACTCTTCTTCTCAGCTCTTCTCAATAAAGCACCTGCTGTTCTGCTGAATAAACTACTGGCATGTTCTCCACGCATCTGTCACCAAATAGCTGGATGTTAAAAAACACTCCAGGAGAAAGAAACACAACCAAAAAACACTTCCGCTTTTAAATGGAAAGAGAAATATTAACTGACTTTGCTACTAGTAACCTGCTTCCACAGAACAAGAAAGAAATCAGTTTCTGATGGTTTGCTGCCTGAAAGCTGAAGTGGGAGCACATTTCAGCTTCTCTCCTCTTCCTCCACCAGCATTAGTGGCCAGGGGGAATAGTTTGAAGCACTACACTGTATGGTGCTACATGTTGCAGCCTACCAATCTTGACCACAGAATCAGCAGCTCCAAACTTCTCTGCTGAGCATCAGAAAAGACCAATTCAATTGCATCACTGTTTCTCCACATAATGTGCTTCATTTGCCGATTCTAAATAAGGAATGCTGTTTGCCTCAACATTTAAATAAAAATAATTTTTAACATTACTAAAGGATACACTCCTACCTATATAAAATTCTACCTTCCACTTTCCATACAATTTAAATAAGCTTTCCACTCAGAATCTAAGTCTGTTTCCATTTTTTTAACAAAAGGTTCAAATAATTAGTTCATTAAAATGAAGCCATTCTCAAATGCTTTTTCTTTCATCCTACAATTTTTTTCCTACCTCGTCCAACTCTAAATGTTCTGTGCACTTTGAACACACAGACATCAGAGAACCCCTTCAGGAAATGAAGAAAGCACCAAATCTCCACTGCTACCTTCACATTATGTCTGCTGCCCTTTCCTTATGAACAGTTTAAGTCTTAAGAGACAGGTCTCTTACTTTGAAACCTTAACATAGCTTCTATTTCAGTTCAAGTTTTATTTTCTTTAAAACTTTTGTATGGAGAATCTGTTTTCAAAATATTTTGAAACCTGTATATACAACAACAACTTGTTAGCAAGTAAGTTGCCAGTATACACACATTTGCAATACTAGCACTTGCTAAATCAGGTTTTTGGTTCTTTATCCTGCACATCCCAAGCTTGGTTAACTTAGTAAAGCAGAAGAACACTACTACCATCACATTTACCTTGGCATGTACATCTAGTCCTCCCCTAGAAAGCAATCCACCCACAGAAGTAAGAAGCAATAAATAATATAATTTATAATCTGTTTAAGACAGGCGAAGGCTATGTGTCAAACATTACAGCTCACTTCTCTTTCCAATTCTCTGCTCTATGCACTAGATCAAATCTTTTGGTTTCTCTAATCTGCATTTGCCATTAAAAACCATTAGCTTTAAACTCCCTTTAAAACATACAGTGCTTAATAAGAAAACTGAGGAGCTGACAAATCAAACTAAGATACCGCCTTAAAGCTGCACTTAAAACTTTGATACTTCTTGTTTTATAGCTCTACCCACAGTGGCAAAGAAACATTCACAGTCGTCGTGAAGGGTTTGAAAGGCTGCCCCAGGAATCTCTGAGCTGAACATCCTGCCCAACTTCAGAGGTCACTTTTCACCCTCAGTTGACTAGTACTGTTTACATGTTTTCACTTGCATCTGTTCTATTCCATTTTAGCCCATTATTAATTTGAGGTTCCCTGGACTGTGACTTTTATCTATTAAGGCATTAAGTTATTAAGGGAGATGAGGCACATGATGATGACAGGTTAGTGCACCTAAGATGATTATCTGTTATCCTACATCTTTTATGAATTGGTTACACTTGACTACAAGGTAATGGACACAGTATAGAGGAGTAAACTTAAAACAGTTTCATCTGAGAATTTTCAGCAAGATCAAACTACACCGTTCTGTCAATCCTTTAAGAGTGTCCCTCTGGTAAATTATAATAGTTTTTGCTGGTAGATTAGTACATCCAAGCTATCAGGCCTTAGGAAACCTACAAAACATCTAGGGAGACTGCATAGTAGAGATGTGCCAACACACGCTGCTTAAAAGATGCTTCTGCAACTGAAACAATACGAACCCGCAGAACAACAGGCACGGCTTGGACCGCATGTGCGAGCAGCACAAATCCTGTCATGAACTATGCTCACAGAGGTGGGGCACTTAAGTTTCCTACTACAGATAACCCTGTCACTTGCTCTACTGCAATATAAGCCATGTGATTTGCACAAAACAAATACAAGATTTGATGGGCATTTTGTAACACGGGATAAGAATCCTAGTCTTAATTAAAAAGTCTGAAGAAAAAAGAATTACAATGTAAAACAAATTGCCAAGTTGTAAAAGAAACAGTAAATATATTGACCGTGATAATGAAAACAAATATTGCATATGCACTTTTAAAAAGAAAAGTTAACAGGGTACTTAAGAGCAGTGCGCTCAGTCAAGTCTGTGCTGACTCAGGAGAATGCAACCCCCCGTTTATCCATGGAACAGGTTTTCCTCCAACAGCTGATTCCTCCTACTTGCTCACAGCTCTTTCTGCCCTCTCCAGCAGCAGCAAAAACAAAGCTGTCGGTTGTCCCGCCAGCCAGCGTTAGCATGTACTAATGTTTTTAAAATAATAACAACGCAGAATATTAACAGCGCACACCTCAATAAACAGGCTCAGGAGCAGGAACCACGATCCAGCTGTGAGGTGGCAGCAGCTGGATCGCATTTGGCGGGAGGGAGCGGGCGCAGGGAGCCCCCGCCAGCGCGGGACTGAACTTTGCCCCATTTACTGCTTGGGGACCGCGGCTCCAGGAGAGGGACTGGAACACCACGGCCCCTGCGGCCACAGGCTACGAGGTATTTTCTTCACATTTCACACTTGCAAGTGACACGTGTCCAGCTTAGGATCCAAACCAGCGGAGTAGGTAGCACCAAAAATAGGATTTTTGTTCTGCCTCTCAGCCAGACACCTTAGTCCTGCATCAACGCACCCGTGAAGGAAAAGCAATGCTGGGCAGCAAATAAACTTCATTTAACAGCTGTCCTGTGCTTCCTACGATGTCTGTGACACTACAGTTCTTGACTTGAGGCATTTAAAATTGTCTAACACAACAACAAAACATATCTAAAAGTAAATGACTGATGATCCCAAACAAAACAAAAAAAAAAGTTAAAATGTTGATCAGAAATATTTTTAAGTTAACTCAGAAAGGCCTCAGAAATGGGACAACAGCTGAAGTGAAAGCAAAAGGAAGGCTGAATAGAAAACTAAGTCTCCATTAATTCCCAGCCTTAAACTGCCACACACGAGTGTAACACTTCGGTTCCCCGGTAACTCTTCTAAAAGGGTTTATCAGACTGCCAGGGGCGAGCAAAGCTGACATGTACCCTCCCTCCTGCCCAGGTCACCCACTCACAAGATACAAAATACCCTTCTCCTGCTTCTCAGAACACTCTGAAATATTTTTCCACCATTTACGTGACCTCACCCTTAAGGACACTTTTGAAAACAACGTTCGATGCCTTCTGACTCACAGCCAGTGGTTTCACTGGCAGCCAAACATGTGCACTCCAAAACACTCTCTACAATCTAAATTGCAAATACAGTACAAGTATATCAAGTTCCCTTTACAGTTTATGGCTTCATATGCAAGGGGAAAAACCACTCAAAAATAAACAGAATCAAAGCCCTACCCTATCTTATGGAAAGGACTTCAGTTATAGAAGGACTGTGAACATTTTGTCCAAAAAGATAGCCCAACTGTCTATTTGTGCTTCAATAAAGCTAAGTAAACAGCTTTCAGCGAGAAACAGAGGGGATCTTTCACTGGCAGTAGGTAAAAAAAGCTAGGGAAAATTCAAAGTAAAAGGAAACACAGAGGGGAGGAAAAAACACCCCAAATCCTTTTATCCCCTAAAGTACAAGATGAAATAAAAAAAAAATAAATTTCTGTTTCAGAATGGTGGGTTTGGCATCAAAATTCATAATTACCCTCCTATCTTCTCTCTCCATTTCGCCTTTCTGAAATTCTAAGCTAATTTCAGAGCTCTCTGAACTTCTTCCCCAAGGCAAAGACACGAAGCAAACTTCTGCTGGAAAACTACCTCGTCTCTTCTGCGTGGCATAGCACAGCTGTGGAAGGAAAGGGTGTGCTCTCTTTGAAGTCTCATTAGTAGCACTTGTATCTGTTAAATATAGCTCGCCCTCCCGCACGGCTCCAGTGAGCGCGCTGTGCGTTTTGATGCCTCTTGCTTGTCTGTACCCGTTGTCTGGCTGGTGTTCTCTCTCAGGTGCCCCCAAAAGAGGAACCTCCCAAGCTATCTGGTTTTATCATCCCTGAAATCCCTAAAGATTGAAATTTAGATTATTTGGGTTATAAAACTAAAGAGTTAGAAGCTCTTTTCCCCTCTTCAAAATGCTTCAATTCCAGGTTGTTTCACAGGGAGTGACCATGTCTGTCTTGGCTCCACAGCTGCAGGTGAAGCTCCCCCAGGGTTACAGAGGAGAGCACATGACACCAGCCACCCAACGACTGTGGGGAGGGAAACGGATCATCTGTCGCTTGCTTTTTAACAAAATACGTTTGACATTAAAAATGATCCAGTTCTTATTAAATAATGAAAGATGTGCCTTTTAAGAAGATTGCTGTTATTCTTAAACACCAATCAGCAAGTAGAGACAGCGAGACAGATTGCAGGGCGATGAAAGCGATCACACGTGCGATTCAAAGTGAAACATGGAGGAAAGGAAGCTGATATTCACGTCATATTCTTAGTTACAACCTTTATGATGCAGGCTTGAAAAAAATCCTAGTACCAGTACTCCTGGATAAGTTCTATCAGAAACAGCTACCAGGATGGAGGAGGGGGAGAAAGCTTGACAACTGGAGTTTTGTGAACACGGTGAGGCTCACTGATTTGGGGTTTGTGAAGACTTTAAATCACAGCAGCAGTAGAATGTTATGTATTTGGACACTGCCCAGCCCACGCTGTACAGGAACTGAAGCAATAGCCAGTGATAATGATTATTCCTATTTTTTTTACACTGCAACAGTGTGCAGGAGCCTCAGCCACAGCTGAAGGCCTCGCTTTACTGGCCACTGAACAAAGTAAAATGACAGTCCTACAGGCAAAGAAAAAAGAGACAAGTAGATACATCAGAGCACAGGGAAATAACAGCATAATATTCCTCAACCTGTTGTGAGCCGCATGTACAACTTACCAAAGGCCACAGCCAGGCTATTTCTCATTAAACATACAGCTGCAATTGCATAACTGTTCAACATCCTTCCTACATCCACATCACAGAACTTCTGTTTGAACAGTGAGGCTTCTTATCTTTAACTATGCTTAGTGGACTACTGAAGGACATACAACATTAAAAGAGAGAGTGCTTAGAACTGGGCTTGGGTGTTTTCGTTTCCCCTCTTCTCTTGAAAGTGAACATAATCTAAAGCTTTAGAAATACCTGGTCTAGTGGGAGGTGTCCCTGTCCATGGCAGGGGGGTGGGAACTCGATGATCTTTAAGGTCCCTTTCAACCCAAACCATTCTATGATTCTATGATTTCCCTAAAAGATCCAGAAGGTTTTTCTTTGAAGTTCATATTTTTCCCCTCCTCTATCTTTCTAGTCCTGAAACATGAAGAAAAACCTTTACTTCTCCTTTGAAAGAATGCCTTGAGTTTTAATCATTTAATCCTTGTTCCAAAAAACAATTAAGCACACATCTGTTCCTAACTCTGAAATAAGGAGTAAGATGGTTGAAAGTTCAAATCAAAATACTTGCCTGTAGATCTCAGAAACAAAACCTGTTTCACAGTACAAACTGTGTCCCCCTTTCTAGTGCTTAACAGCACAGTAAATTACTGATACATATCGAAGTAATATGTTGGGCAAGGTAAATTACCAGTTCATCTGCTGCTGTTAACGGGTTTACAGAACAGGCCTCAAACATTGTATTTGTTCTACTTGCAAACTTTTAGTGTGACACATAGGCCAAGGAGCAAGAGACTGTATGCTTCCACAAGCACAGAGAGAGAAGACAGATATTCTTTCAGGATAGCTATTAAAGAGAAAACAAACCAAAACAACCACCACCGTGTCTCACTACATAATTTAGCACGATCACTCCCATTTCTATTAATAATTGGGATCTGTCTTAAAAAACCTCCACAAAACTCTCCACAGATGAAAGACAGAAAAATCACTAGAGTAATTAACACTCTTTAACAGAAATTCAGGTTTCTAACCAGAGGTGCCCAGTGCGATTTTGGTATCCCTGACCTAGCAGGTACGAGACAGGACCATGTAAGGAGATGCACACCCTTCTGGAGCAGGAGCTGAAAGCCAAACAGGAAACCTGGGAGCTTCTAAAAATGCATTAGACTAACCATAAAGGATGAGATTTGGCTGCTTAACATCAAGTGGGTTTATACAGAAACAAAACAAAAGAACCTTTGTGCATAAGGCTCACTTCCAGCAATTAGACTTAGAAAGTTTCTATGATCCTAACACAGGAAAAGACCAAGCCCCTCCTGTTTCACACCATCAGTATAATTCCTCAAGACACAGCTATCGTCCTGACCCAATGAAACAAGCACTCTGAAAAATGAATGAAAATGTTGCAGGGAGATGACGATCATGGTTTCATGTCTACATGAAGCTAGTACAAGCCTGTCCTGCTGTTGCCTTAAGTGTTCCCACCTACTTCACATACCCCCATCACACACAGCATCCCCTCCTTTGCCCAGGCACAAGGGACTGCATATAGCATGATGAATTGGATCTGCATTAAAACCTGATTTCACTCCTCCCTGAGCCGGGTTACTTTTAGCCTGGATTAGGTCCCTGATGTAGCTGCCTGCTCAGCTACAGGAACACTTGTACTCAGAAAAGGAGATGGCAGCATGGCAGCAGGAGTAAGAATACTTCTTCAAAATGAGAGTCAGTAGCAGCGAGAGAATGGTGTACATTCATGCCTGAAGCTTTGCACAGGTATCTGTGTACGAGTCCCATCCATGATCTGAATTGAGAGGGCATAAACTGCCCCTTGTCTGGAGGCTGTTTTCAGAGGCACGTCTGTAACCGCACCTGCTCCAGTAACCCTTTCTTCTTCCTGGGAAAGAAGAGGTCCAAATCAGACAGCACATTCAGCTCAGCAGCCTGATTCAACACAGGAATATAATGTCATACACCGTGATCAAAACCGTAAAGGGCTTACAGGGAGGGAAGGAAATCTGGTTTAGTCAGATGGAACCTGAGCCGATGACTGAACCTTGAATAGCTCTTCATACCTGCGGTCCAAATAAATAAAGTCACTGAACTTGCCCTGGTTAAAACTATACCCAGTTGTAAAAAACAAAACAAAACAAAACAAACAACCAAAACCCACCCTGATTTACTATGAATGTCTTTGTGTCTTCCTCAAAGGTCTAAATGTATTTTTCACCTTATGCCCAGATCAGTCAGTATTATGCATGGTATTAACACACTTGTATTAAAATGCTAACTTTCTTAATTCACACTTTTTGTTTCTCTGTGCAAGTTTGTACATAGGCCAGCCTTTAATATCATAGCATTTTTCCCTTGCTTAATCAAAGCCTTGTGTATGAGGACACTGACGCACAATAACTTGGTATTACTCAGTCAAATTAGAACACCCTATGTTCAACAAACAGAAGTATAAAACAGATTTTACAAATCTATGACATACACATCAGAAATATTTCACACGTGATTTTCATTTCAAATCTTTGATTACCCTTTTTCTCTGGAAAACAATGTTCTTGGGCAGATTGGCTTGGACAGCACAAAGCACACAGCTCTCACTCTAAAGCATACATACACTTCCACAGGAAAGAACGAACTAGAGAAAATAAGAGTTCGATAGCATTCACTATCAGCTTTTAAATACTGATAAAGAACCCTTGGAAAAGAGCATTTCTGAACACACAGCAGCTCTACAGCACTGCAAACCCTACCTACTTCCCCCTATACTCTCTCTATACTACTGAGGAAACTCCACTCCAGTAAAGTCAATGGACATTTTTGCTAACAATTCTTAAATGATAAAATACCTCCAACAGTGTGCAAACACATTAGCAAAGTCACCTCTTCCTCCTGTCTTCAGGACAATGTTACAAAGGACTACCTGGCTTAAAAACTTAGCTGTGGTGAAAAGAAATACAAACTAAGCCTATTTTTCTACAGCACAGCAACTCAAACTGCAAACAGATCCAAAAGCAACTGTGGACACAACGAAGAAACCCTGGGGAGGTATGTCTCAAGCAGAAGTGAAGCTGCTTCAAATGCCAAATGGCTGGGCTGGATGTCCCTTGGAAAGGAGATGCCACCACAGAGCACAGGTGAACTGAGCTTGCACAGAACACCTGAAACAGTATGTTGAATGTTTTGGTCCAGTTTTTCTTATTTCTGGTTTCCATACCATTGCTAGTAATAAACTGCCAGCTGGCAACTGAGAAGAGTGCATTGTGTGACCTTCAGTTACTGAAGCAGAATGAACTTGGGGGAATTCTGTCATTGACAGACAAACATATCCACTAGAAGATGCCAAATATTTACACTGCCAGAGCTACTTAAGGTGGAAGAAAACTACTCATCCATCTGGATCAGTGGACTTCCATGGGTCTATGAAGAGGGGGGGTATAATCTGAACACAGTAAGTCAAGCTAATGTAACATAAAATTTGAGTTTCTTTTTCCAAAGATGTAAGAAAAATGTGTCTGTGTTCTCTTCCATGTTTTTTGGAGACACCCAAGACACACCTTTATATTAAAAAAAAAAAAAAAAGAAGGGTAAAGAACTTAAGTTCCCTCACTTCCTTGCTCAGAAAATAGTCATTGTTTGGATGAGCCACTAAATTAACTTCAGCTGTAGAGAAAATGACTCATTAAACAGAACAATCAAAAATTTCACTGGAGAGAGGGGGAGGAGGTAACGAGGAACTTTAACCTTCCCCCTCTCCTGCCAAAAAAATTACACGGTAGTTTGAAAAAACAAACAGAATGCAAGAACACTTCTTAATAAATAAGGCTTAAAACAGAAAGCTACAGCAACTTGTGTCAAAGGAATAAAAGCCAAGTGATAGACCACTATATTAGTTCTTGGAGCATTTTAATCCTCCAACTGTATTCAAATACATCTGGAAACATTGCACAGAGCAGCAGAAAGGCAGAGCTCTATTTAAGAAGTTACTTCCTAACATAAATCATAATGTTACAAGTTCAACAAACAGTTAAAAGCAAGTTTTGTTTTTACAGTCACACATCTGCCGGACAGCACGCATTCAGTTTTGTATCACACCACAGGGAACAAAATGCAAAAGATTTTTTAATAAAAGAACAAAAATTTTCTTCCACAAATTCATCTGAGTTGCTATGAGATCAGCAGGAAATGTTTCAGCGAAACTGATGCTTCCTTCTATCAGAGTCAGTTACTTATTGAATCCCCCTATAATCACTAAATTTGAACAAGAACTGGGGGCAGAAAGGTAGGAACCCTGCCTGTTTCTCATATGACATCTTGAGTAACTGTATCAGAAGGTCTGAAAGACAGCTGTCTGAAGTCATTACATCTATTTTTCATTTTCACCTGAATATGTTTCCCACATACATATGACCTTACCTAAACTAGAAAGGCTAATTTTTCAGTGTGGATTTTGGTTTTGGTGGTAAAGGTTTGTTTGAGAAGATGACTAACATAGACAGCTAAACTAGTACGAATACTAAAGCAGCAGGTGCAGGTTTGCCACTACAAAATGCCTTTTCTCAGACACAGCTTACTATTTTTACCTGAACCAAAACTAGCAATAAAGGAGAAGTGGTTTTTTTCAATAGCATAAATACATCTCTACTGCATTCACACTTAAAAGTAGTACCTCCAGGGTGAGCGAAGAAGCAAACCCATTTCAATAAAACCTCTCTGATTCTATCCAGTACACCTGCAAAGTCTGCTGGGGCTGAGGGACTGCTGGTACAGCTGGTTCTGGCCAAGTCACAGCTGGTCAGGATCATACGTCACTAAAGGCACAGTTTCACAGCAACTGTATAGGCAGGCAATTTCAAACATAGTTTTTGCAGTTGGCAAAAGGAGAACCAAGATCAGAAGCAGCAGTAGTAGTATAGGTCAAGACAACTATAGTTTCAAGGAGACTATAAGGCGAGACTATAAGGCACTAATCACATAAGGTATTCCATTTGAAGTTTTAAATAACCCAAGTCCAGATTGGGGAAAAAGAGGTTTAAGCGCAGCCTGAAAGAACATTGCAGATGAGGTTTCACAGTTGGTTTTAACCAAACTCTAGGAGCACGCTAGAAGTGGTCCAGCATTCCCTCCTAAATACATATCCAAATGCTCCCCTGAACCATCACCTGTGAGCAAACAACTCTCCAGAGAAATAGATGGCCAAGGAGACAGCAACAACGAGGTGGCCTTCTGTTACTTTAAGCTGATGGTAAAGCTGTTGCCCTGCCTTCTACTTCTAAAGCGGAACTATTACTGTACTTATCACAGTTCTTTCTGGCTCCAAATCTGTCATATGTACCTGCATGAACCAAGCCTAGAGACTCAGAATAGAGAAAGTCCCAACAATGGTAGAAGTTTTAAGTGTGACTATAGGATGTGCAGATCGAGCCAGAGACGTGAAAACAGATTCCAGACAGTGATTTGTATCACTCTTGACTTCACAAAACCAAAACAAAAACCTTCAAAAAGTTACAGTGAAGATCAGTAAAAAGATACTGTAAGAGTGTATCAGTTAAAAACACAACATGTTGCAAACCTCTAGAAACACCAGGAGTCCTACAATGCAAATGCTATCATTAAGTGTTCTGTAGTCCTGTTTATTCTAAGCATATAGCAGTCCTGCTAATAGTCTTTTGCTTTTACCTGTTCCTTCAACCTAAATGCAAATGATGAAATGTGACCCAAATCCATAAAGCACAATTAACATCACAGGAGTTATTTGATAAAAGAACAAAAGCTGATGAGCTACTCTAACAAACCTAGAAGTAAACAAGCTTGAATCAAGACAGATCAAACATCTCGCCTACCTTCAGGAGAAGAATTTTTGGAAAAGATGAAATACCCAAGGTAGGAGATAAATTAGACATTGAATTACAGATCATTTTGTAGCACTTTAGAACTAACTCATTACTATACCTAATTAAAATTAATGGGGACTTGCTATTAATTCAAACAGAACAGTATAGCAACAGCTTACAGAAAAAAAAAGTTAAAGGGACACATTCTGAAGTAAGGTACGTTGGCCTCGTCCCGTCAACTTCAAATAGGTACAGCAATTTACATCCATTGAAGACTCCTTCCCTTTCCCGCCAAGATGAGAAATACTTCATAGAGCACTCATGCAGAAGGATCATCACTCAAACCTTCCTCCAAAATATGTTTACACAAATGTTACCAACATCTTACACAATTTTTTCTTCAAGCAACTCTTGGCGCATCAGTGCTTTCCATTACTGCAATCCCACAACGTTATCAGCGTAAGAAACTTCATTCATACCTACGTTTAAAATTTTATAACAGCCTATCAAGCTGAGAGATTATGAATCATTCAAGCCATTAAAGCCCAATTACATCAACTGAAATCTGACCTTCCCAGCATTATTCCAATTTCTCCCCCTGCTCACTCAGACCCCGTACCCCTTCCTACACAAATTTTCCTTATCTTATCTTGTGAAACTTCTCTTACAGAAGACCCACTAACTGGCCAGCCAATTTACACAGCCTGCCTGTCACTCATATCCTTCAACACATTTAACTACCATTTCTCTGTACTTGTGGTTTTGTCCTTTCCTCTGAACCTCCCAACCTCCTACCATTTCACGTATTGTCTGCTCCTTCTCCTCTGGATCAGATGAGGTCCTGTAACCAGGTCTTTTCTGTGTCTACACTTTATTTCTGCATGATCATATCAGCTCAAATATATTTAATTATCATGTCTATACTGACACTTGGCTTCATGGTGGATTAATTCAAATTGAAGTGATTAAAATAATCAAATTTAGATTAGCAAATGAGGAAACTTATCTTTTTTATGTTCTTAATGGTCATTCTCAAAGAGTGATAACTACTAAATCATGCTGATCTGCAATATAACCTTTTAATTTAGCATTTGCTATAATCCCTAGTTAGACAATACTGTTAGTGCATATTTATGCAGATTCTTGACATGAAATTAATGATCAATACAGGTCACTATTTACTAGCTCATTAGATTTTGTATTTATGACTATTAAAGCTGCGTTTGAATGAAAATCACAACAAAACTATTAAATAGTATGCTCTGTATTTAGTTATCAGTAAATTTAAAACTAACAAAATATCCCAAACACATAAGGAAATTTGCTTAACAAAATAAACCTTGCATTTACAGACAGCTCTTTTTTTTTTAAGCCTCCTCTATTTAGTAGGTGAAATTGAGTAAGCTTGGCTACTACAAACTTAAAGAATTCAGATTTAGTTAAAAAACCTCATGTACTCTACTAAAAAAACTTTAGAAAGGAAATCCATTTTCGTATCATTTCAGTTAATCTCACTCAACTTTGAATAAACCACTCAAGTAATTAAGCTAGTCATATGCTACAATGAAAATATTTTTTTCTGGATATCTACAGAAGCAGCTGCTGTTCTCAAAAAATTTTAGCACTTCCAACCCTGATTCTGGACACTTCACCACTCATGTTCACTAGAGCAACGGTTTTATTTCCTCTGAACATTTGATAGTTACATTGACTGAAAGGTCTGTCTTAATTTAGGTAGTATGGGTGTATTATAGCACATTTAGTCCCTAATACAGGCCTATTTTTAAGAAAGCATTACAAAAATTACTTCAACCTGAACCACCCCCCTTTCTCAAGCTCAGCTTGCCTTCTCCAGGGATGTGCTACCACCACCTCAGGGTCAAAACAGAATTTAAAAGAAATGTAAATATTTGCTCCTTTTCAGGGAAAGCACTACATAGAGAGAAGGGGAAAAGAGAGGATGTGCATATGGGGAATTGCACCACTATAATTAGAGAGTTTTATCAAGCTGGTAAATGTCTGTGTAAGACAACCCCTTGGCTCTAAAGGGTATTTCCTAATTAAAAATATGCACCCCATTTTCCAGAGACTTCCTACAGAAGAAACATCTCAACATCACCGCCCAATTAGATCAAATTGGGTGGCTGGCTGTTTTTGTTGTGTGCATGATAATACAAAGACTCTCCAAGTTCCTGCTCAACAAAGGCTTGTGTGAAACAGGCTTTGAAGACACAATAACATTCCTCTTGCGAGTTTCAAGCCCGGAGGCTAAAAGCACGGAGTAACTATTCATTCTTCCATCTTGAGACACATTCCTAACCTAGTTCAAAGGCCTGAGAAAACATGCCCTAGCTACATGCCTGCACACCTTCAGAAGGGCTTTTCCCTTGTATCAGATCCTGCTAGGAAAAGAAGTTTCACACAGAAAAGAATTAAATGTATTTGAAAGTTTTGTCTCATTTTTAAGAACCCCTAAATTGTTTTAAATATTCAAGACTGTCTTGCATATAAATCGATCAGCTGTGTTAATCCATTTAAGAAGAAAGTTTCGCTATTTACGTATTTAGACTACAACCTTCACACACAGTGCACCAATGCTAGCAGATACCAGTTCTTTAACTTCTGCTCCCAGGAACAGCCACGGGAGGAAGGAGTGTGCAAGCAGTTGGAAAAGGAAGAGGGATGATTTGGAGCTGTTTGGTTTCCATCACCGCTCTTCTATTGAGTTCCATCTGCCTCCTTTTTAATCTCAAACTGCTAAGATAGATGTAAATCACACATGGCTATCCACCCATATCAAGATATCCAAGGAATTCAAGAACATTCTGCATCATGTTCCCCAGATGATGATAAAGTCAACAAAACACAAGATTATTTCCAAAATACTGACACTAGAACAAATATTAACTTTCAATGAGAAAAATATTTACAGTTTTCAACCTACAGCTTCCTAAACAAACTAAATTCCTCTTTATACATTTTATTTTGCTGTTCCTCAGAAATCTGAATGCTATTATGTGCAAAATGAGGAAATATAAAGAGTTACTAAATAATACATCAGCCTACAGTTGCCATTTACTTGTATGGAACCAGCAGAGAGAAGCAGAGGGAGCAAGCAGATGAGAGTCAAGGTGGTCGAAGTGAGACCACCCTTTCTAAGTAAAGTCAGCTGAGCTGTTTAAATCTGCCCAAACATCTCACAGGACCACTCCCTGGATGTACCAGCCAGCCTGTTTTTTGAGATTTCTGAAGGAAAGACAGCAGATAGCAGGTTCTCTTTGTTTGTAATGGTTTTCAGTATACCTAAGCTTTAGAAATGCTAGGGTTTCCTTACCTGTATTTAATTTTATGTATGTGATCAAGCAATTACCTATTTAGCACTCATGCACTTCCCTTTGTTTTTCAAAGGGCAACAAATATTTATTATTCTGCTTTTAATTGCCACTAGTTAAGAAAGAATTAAAAAAAAATATATAAATGAATCAACTTTGTTCTGCAATACAGAAAATCAAAAGTGGACCAAGTGCTAAAAATACCATAACAGGGCAAAGCACAAAGGGATGGTAAACTGCACCTATGCTTTGCCAGCAAAGAAGTCAAAAACAGAAACAGGGTAAATGCAGCAGGTTAAAGACAGATAATTTTTTCACTTTTTACAAAGCAGTTCCTACCTGTCCAAAATATATTTTAATCCTCAGTTAGTCGCTTTTGTTTTCACCAGATGAAAATGGTTCAGTTTGAATTTACCATCACTGCAAAAAGGCAAGTACTGATCATTTCTCCCTTCACACACTCATCATACAGATCTTCGTTCCCACCCAAACAAGGAATACTTTGCCTTCCCGAAATCTACAAGTCATTTCAAATCCTCTGGGCAAGCCGAGCTGTCCTACCTCTTTCAAGGAGAGTGCAGCTGGGCTACCTGCTGTTGGTCACTTCTGTGAAATATAACTGTACTATGGAAGGAAAATCCTGATGGATATATTCCAAAGCAGAAAAAAAAAAAAAAAAAAAAAAAAGAAAACGGTGCCATGGCTATTGTATCCCATCAGCTCTTCTAACCTCTTCAAATGGAAACGTTTCTTAGAAGGTTTATAGTTATTACTAATGTATAGTCTATCTTTCTTATTCCTGGCTTCATAGATCAGCCCGCGTTTGGGG
>NW_015091280.1:184879-194753 GCF_001431845.1 Calidris pugnax | reverse complement strand
AAGGAAAATCCTGATGGATATATTCCAAAAAAAAAAAAAAAAAAAAAAAAAGTAAGAGAACGTTGCCTAAGCCTCAACTGACTTAACTTGTCGATTTATTTCCTCATTATTCCATAACATTCTGCTCCATAAATGCTACATTTTGCTATTTTGAAGTAACAGGTAATTCAGAATTCGTGATCAGGAACTATGGGAGAGGAATCACTAATTACGAACAGCACAAACTTTTCTGAAGAAAATTTTTTTTTTTCTTTTTTAAAATCAGTATGAAGGCTCTTGCATAGCACATGCATCACTGCTGACACTGACTACCAAACACCTTGTCGATCACTTGTACAGGAATCATCAAACTGAACTGGGAAGTTACTGGAAGACCATAGTCTCCTCACGCTAGTAATTTTCAAGGTGCTTCAGCAAAATGACTAACCATTACTCGTGCCTGGGCACCAGCAGCACTGTCCTAGTGTGCAGTGCATACAGAGGGCTTCTGAGCTCCCAGCTTGTCTCCGAAGCCAAGAGTTCTCCTCTCTTGCTTGTTCCCCGTTATCTAGGGGTTAAAATTTCCTTTAATAGCACAGCAATCTTCTCTTCAAAATGAAAGCCAGCTAGGCTGAAGATGAATTACCATCCAGTGTTTTAATCCAAAAGATTCCCTCCCTGATACACATCAGCTGTCGCTCTAGATGTCTTTTTGCATCTCTCATACACAGCACAGGGCACGGGAAGCTCGAGTCAGAACTGAAGCAAGTCACAGCTTCAGCCACAGCATTTCAAGCTCCCCGTCTTCCTTCCACTTCTCCGTGGTCACTGAAAAACTGATAAACAGCGAGGTATTCCAGTTGAGATATGCCATAAGAGCCATGAACTCAATCTTCCACTTCCATCTACACTTCCTAAAGGTCTTTGATTCTCTCGACCAAGACACTTCTCCACAGCTCTGGGCCCATTGTTTAAACACAGGTGTTACTAGTGAGGTAAAGACATCCAGGATCTTGTGAGGAGAATGAAGGGCAGCTGTTGGTTGGGTCTGTTGGGTTTTTTTAGGTTTTTGAAAGTCAACAATTCAGTGAAGTAAGGGCGGAAAGAAACCCATACAATTACTGGCTTAGCCTCACCCACTCCACGTGTTTGAGCTTTTTACTCCTTCAGAGAACTGTGCCTTTGAAGGACAGCTCCTGAGCGGACTCATTATGCATTTTATTGACTGGCAAATCCAGCTTATGGAGTTCCTGCCCCATAGTTATGTCTTAACAAATATTTGTGCACCACACTGAAAACCAGACCACTGAAACTGGACAAAACAAACAGCATGGTGAGTAGGACTCTGGAGGTGAGCGTCCCCCTGTACTCAGCACTGGTGAGGCCCCACCTTGAGTACTGTGTCCAGTTTTAGGCCCCTTACCACAAAAAAGACATCGAGGTGCTGGAGCAGGTCCAGAGAAGGGCAACGGAGCTGGTGAGGGGTCTGGAGAGTAAATCATATGAGGAGAGGCTGAAGAAGCTGGGGTTGTTTAGCTTGGAGAAAAGGAGGCTGAGGGGAGACCTTGTTGCTCTCTACAACTACCTGAAAGGAGGGTGTAGAGAGGTGAAGGTCAGTCTCTTCTCCCAAGTCACAGATGATAGGACAAGAGGAAATGGCCTCAAGTTGCACCGAGGGAGGCTCAGATTGGATATTAGGAAAAATTTTTACACTGAAAGGGTTATTAAGCATTGGAACAAGCTGCCCAGGGAAGTGGTTAAACACACCATCCCTGGAGGTATTTAAAAGATGGGTAGACATAGTGCTTAGTGACATGGTTTAGTGATAGTTTTTATCAGAGTTAGGTTGATGGTTGGACTAGATGACCTTAAAGATCCCTTCCAACCTAGACTCTATGATAAGTCACATTTTTTCTATTCACACACATTCTATATTTCAAAGAAAGCTTGTCCAATGGTTAGCTGCCCTAGTGGGTTACAAATATCCAGCCTAAACAGAGTGGGGGTGGGAGAAAAAAAACACAGTAAATTAAAGTTGTAGATGTTCCCTAACTACTACCTTCCTGCGTTTTATAACATGTATCATCAGACAGTTAGATGTACAAGCACACTTCAACAGCTCTACTAGCGGTAAAGTGAACAACATAATTCCATTCTTCCTGAAGCGTGTCTTATTTGAAAACTTAACAGGTCATTTCTTCCACATCCCCAGCTTCCAAAAAAATGGAATTTTACAACAGTTGGCAAAATGTACACAAGAAATTTTGAGTGATACACCACAAGAACGGTACATTTCACCTTACAGCTCAGGTGTCTGACACCGGAACTTTTAACTAGACTCCCAAATTATTACAAGCAGTTGAACACACACAAACTTTCACTGTTTCGCCTACCTGATCAAAAACTACTCAGAAGAAAATACACTTTGCAATTACCCAAGGTTAAATCTCTAATAATAGTCTTCAGAGAACATGACCTAGATATGTCAAACATGATCAGAGAGATATATATCAAGATATCTTTTAGTTAGTTAAGAGTGCCAGGCTTATTTAATCTCCTTTATCTGTTCACACCTTGGCTTTTGTTGTATTTCCCATCATTTCTGTAAGCGGAGAGTAAAGCTGTTAAACTTGAGAATCTTTTTATTTTAAGTTACTGGTGCCTCTCCTTTACTACCTCTATCTCATGTATTCAAAATAATAATCATCATGATCACCGCTTATCAAAGCCCCAGAATGATGTAAAAGGGAAATAATGCTGTTCATTTTTATGAATAGGTACTCTTAACATACCAGATTATGTACAGACAACCAAAAGCCAGCTTTTAACATTCTGATAAATTGAGAATTCAGATGTATTTGTTAATATTAATATATTTGTATTGTAGCTCTTACCACAAAATGATAAACGCAAGATCTGCTGTAACAAGCCACAATAATTTTGCCATTTGAAATTTTGTCTTACAAGATATTCTTTAAACTAAATAATTTTACAGGAATCTATACTTAATTATCTGTGAGACAAATTATGAAACTAATGAATCTCATTTTTAATCAAATTTATAACTGTCCAAGTAGTAGAATGTAAAGAACAAAATCACAGAATAGAATCATAGAATTGTCTAGGTTGGAAGGGACCTTTAAGATCACCTAGTCCAACCATCAACCTAACTCTGACAAAAAAAGCCCAAAAAAACCCAAACCCCCAAACCATCACTAAACCATGTCACTAAGCACAATGTTAACCCATCTTTTGAATATCTCCAGAGATGTTGCCTCAACTACACCATCTACTACAGTTAAAAAAAAACCAACCACATCTGAATATAGTTCTCCTTTCATTAGATCTATTTTATAAAACCAAGGTTTTTAATGTTAAAATTCACTCATTCTTATTTATCTGGTACTTAATTTAGATTCCTACCTGTGGTTTACTGTTGCAGTTGTGACAGGGATGCTACAAGACAAAGAATTCAGGGAAGATGAGCTGAAGGCAAGTTCTGCTTGCCTTACTACGCACATCATCCTGTTAAAGTCAGCAGAATATCCAAATAATATTTTAAAAAAAATAATCTAGTCACAAGTAAGGAAAACACACACTTTCTAAACAGAGTGCCTAACCCAGTAATAAAGATCAAAAGAAAAATACAAAAGTAAAAACACCTTCAGAAAACTGCCACGTAAAAGGAGTGGCTCTAGAATGAACTCTCTGTATACATCCAAGCTCTCTATATTTCTCTATATTCATCCTCAAACTTTCACGTACCACCATTCCATTTCCCTTTAGATCATTAACACCTTGCAATTCTCTCCACCCACATCATCACACCTGTTTCTCTGTGTCGCCCAAGTAATTTCTAGGTCTCATTTTCATCTCCCTCCCATACCAATTTCTACAATCATTCCCCAGCCTGTGCCTCTAATTCCCCATTATCTTATGACAGCATCCCATAGTCTCCTAGCCACACCATGGGTGCACTGAACACCATTGCCCCCTTTTTCCCTCCTCCTGTAAAAGAGGACTGTGCTTCATAACTCTGTCAGTCAAATCATACAACCACAGAACCATTTAGGTTCAAAGAGACTTTTAAGATCATCAAGTCCAACCGTTACCACTAAATCATGTCCCTCAGCACCACATCTACCCGTCTTTTAAATACCTCCAGGGATGGTGACTCAACCACTTCCCTGGGCAGCCTGCTCCAATGCTTGACAACCCTTTCAGTGAAGAAATTTTTCCTAATATCCAATCTAAATGCAATGATTAGTTTTCAATGAAACTTGGAACAGAGGTTAAATCTAGTATCAAATTAGTTTTGGAAAAGGGTATCTATTTTTCTCTTCCGTATCACTGGACACAAAAATATATTTTTTTAAAGTTTATGTTCTCTAGGGGCTTTATCGGCACAATAGTCGGTAATGAACACATCCACTTCAGAGCTTCAGTAAACTGGAAAAAAACACCCCACTTTCTTCACAAACAAGCTATTGTAGAGTTACTGCAACTTGTTCAAAAGAATATTCAAGTACATTTTACTTTCAGCACTTGCATTCATGTATTTATGAAGTCATGAAAACTGTATAGCCCTAATGAATATCAAAATCTCAGCTATTATAAAGTAATCCTGAAACAACCCAACATACTAAAGATATTACTCAAATAACATTCCTACTCCACAGCTGCTTGCTGCATTTCATTTAAGAGTTGTAATTCTCTATTTACGAGTGTTATCTAAGGAAACATATGATCTCTCCACAGTTGCTAGTTAAAAAAGAACATCATCCTTGCCCTGCAATGCTGTTTCATTTTCAAATTTAAACCACATTCAGAAACCAGTTTAAATTCTGACTAAATATGAAACCTATGTGACAAAGAAGTCCACATAGTACCTCATAATCAACCAAATTGGTTTATAAATCATACCGTTCTAATTTTTAAGCCAGTAAAACAAACCAGAAAGGTCCCAAGAAACTCGTCATTAAAATCAAGGTGGGGACAGGGAAATAATCAATACTACAACTTAATATAGCTAGATTAAAGGAACTGATCTACTGTCTAAATTACAAAAAAAAAAAAAAAAAAAAAAAAAAAAAAAAAAAAAAAAAAAAAAAAAAAAACTCCAAAAAAAAAAAAACAACTCTCACAAGCAAAACATCACCCAACAATAAACCCTCAAAAAACCCAAACCCATTAATTATAAGCTTGTGGTCTTGTTAAACAGGAAAACTGCAAATACGCAATGATGTGGAGACACAGGCCCAATTTTGGCAAATAATTAGGCATGGGGAAAAACTGGTGTGTGCATACAGTAAGAAATGTACTGTTTTGTCTACAGTAATACCCATAAAGCATAGAAAACTTCCATAACTTACTAGTATTTACCTTGGTGCTGACCCAAAACTACAGAAACTTCTGTTCTTTCAGTTCTGGAAACAACCTCCCCAAAAAAACTTATTTTAATTGTACATGTCTTCTTTTGGCATTTGCTGTGTTTCAGTTCTTCCACCTTAAGTTTTTAACTTGAGGAAGTAAAACAAACTACTGAAAACCATTAAAGAAAGAAAATAAAAAAGCAAGCAATCTCCCAACAAAAAAATATAAAAATACCAGGTATATTATCCAAGAATTAAATGAGTAATTTTCTGTTTACCATCACGTGTACTTTCATGAGACCCAAACAAATGTTTAGCTTTTCCCTTTAGTAGTGCCTTGCTTTAACTGGAACCAGACAGAAGGTGTAACAATCACATAGATGCCATTTTCTGTATTCCATTTTCTTACATCACCAAAAAACCCCAAACCACCCATGCACTGGGTAAAAGAGGCATCATTAAAGCTGTGAGTGAGCCAAGTTACCACTTGCTCACACTACACATATTCTATTCGGTGTTATTAGCACTCACTTTCACGAGTTCTCAGACTCATCAACAAAATGGAAATGAGGCAGAGGAATAATGACTTTGCTTTGAAGCTCCGGAGATCAAAGCCACATACCTGGATTCACGCTACTATCCTACTACAGCCTTTCCTGTTTCTCTGGAGCCAACATCTAATGGTTTCCTTTTTGGAATATTTTTTGACTATATACTTAGAACCCAAGCTATCAGCAGTTCATCTTCAAAACCCCTGCTCATTCTAAGAGTCTTGCCTTCTCACAGCAATCCCAAAAGCAGGATCCACGGCATATCCACAGCATCTGCTCATCTCACACGCAAAACTCCAAGCAGGAGGAAAACGCCTTGCAGCAACACTGCTCTTCCCCCCTCCCCAGCTCTCGCCTCACTTTCTCCCTGTCACAGGCTGGTATTTCCCAGCAGGATTTGGCTGCTGCAGCAATGTGGCCTCCAGCTACAGCACAAAAGTCCACTTTTCAGAAGATCCAAGCACCGCAGAGTCACCAGCTAGGCTAGGCGCACACAACAGTGCCCAATTCTCTGAAACAGAGGGAAGCATCTGGGCAGGGAAGCATTTGGGACTGCACTGAAACCGCTGCACTTTTAGTGGGATGAGAGATGAGAGCTAGAAAGGCCAGGGCAGGGCCAGCTGTTAGGAAACAGCCAAGAATATATAACAGGGAAGGCGAGGGGATTGGACAGTGCAGAGGAATGCTGCGGGTGCGGGAGAAATGTTTTTTTAATTAAATTTGGGAAACAATGTGATTATTTTAGCCAGTATCTTTAATGTTAGGAGAAATAAGTACACTTGAAATAGCTTAAAAACACTTCAGATTATAATGCCTGAGCAACTTGGAGGCAGCTGGGGGGGAGGACAAGGGAGCAGGGAAGAGGAGAGGAGTTAGCTAGCTTACAGCAAAGCACCAACAATAATTTTACCCGCTAGGAGATGGATGGCCAACATTTGGGGTCCTGGTCTTGTAGTCTGGAACAACAGAAAATTCCAGAATGGATAAACCAAGAGTTATACAAACAGTTTTGGCCTTTGGGGTGGGGTAGAAGGCTGCTCTAAAAAAAAAAAGAAAAAAAAAAAGAGTTCATGCAGCCCTTTTGGCACTTCTGAGATTAAAAATGTAAATAATAACCCATGAAAGAGATGGAGACCAAGAGAGGGTACTTAGTGCAGCCTTCCGCATCCCTTCTTCTGATACTTGCAACTTCACCTCTTCCCAGGTCTGGATGTTCTCTCCTCTCCACCATACCTGCAAACATAGCAAGTAGCTTTTCCTCCCTCTTTCGCGTTGCTCAGGCACCACCAGGAGAAGAAACAACCGCAGCCTCCCTGCTCTCAGCCAGAGCCTGGGCAGCCTGACCTCTCAGAGGGAGCACGGGGAAAGCTCGGGGAGGCTGAGGCAGCAGAGCCCGCTCGGCTGCTTGTTGGAAAGGACATGCAAAGCTTCGGGGAACTGGAGCACCCTCACAGCACGTGGAGTTTTCAGGAGAACAGTTTAGCTGAAGGTGCTCAACAACTTTTTCAGGCATGTGCAAACAGACTGTTTGCAGGCCTGTAAATCACTCACCTCCAGGCAGATTTTCTCAAGAATGGCATAAGGTATTACCTACTTGGGCCGATTTCCCTGCCAAAACTAAGTTCCACCTCCAAAGCAAAAAAAAAGGTATGAGGATGTGTCAAAAAACAGCTGTAAAAATAGTTTAACATGGATAAAACATTGTTGTTTTTTTTCCTTAACACACTCAACAACAGATGAGCTAGTCAGGCTGAATTTTGTGAGAAAAGTTTCAGCTGATGGTGGGAAATCTAGGCTGGGAAGTTAAAGAGTCTAAAGGGTTAATGTCTGAGAATGCTCCAAGCAACTAACACAGCTTTATAGTGGAAAGGGAAAGGGAACAGCCATGGCTACAAACTCCCCATATAATTATAGCCTGACTCTTCCCCTACCTCCCAGGAGAAGCTGTGCTTGCTCAGTCCAATCCTAATTTTGGGAAATAAGAACCAACTTCAAATAGCAATTGCTTTATTAGACACTACCTTTCACAACACTGCTCTGAAAAACAGCCCCATAATACTTTTCAGCATGTCCTTGTATCAGGTCTTCCATGTCCTGATCCTCCACTGAACAGCAGGTATTTACCCAACACCATGATGGAAAACATTGCCACAGCTTTTTTGTTAAAGATGACACACAGGATCAATTGAGTAAGTTGTCTACAGCAAAAGAAAGCAGTGCTTTTGGAAAAACCCTGTGTAACTAAACAGTTATGACACTGCTCCCCCCTAGACTTGCATTCTCATACTCCTGCACACACTTATCATTTATCCACACGCTGACAGAGGATTTTCTCTCACACTTTCTCCCCAAATCTTAGCACACAACGGTGGGGAGAGGGGGGGAAAGGAGGGAGGAGGAGAAGTGATGCTCCTAGCAATGCGACTTATAGTGCAACATGTTGCATCCTCTGGCAAAAATCCCCTCCTGAAGAGTTCCTAACACCAGTGCTGCCCTGGGCAGATACAGATTCCAGGGTAACAGTGGTGGGCATCACCAAGACAGTCTAGACAGGCTCTTGCAAGCACATCCCAGAACAGACAAAGGGTGTGGCAGTGTAAATCTGGTCACAGACAAGGTATTGTGACAGCCAGCACACTCCTGTCAGGTATCCACAAAAATAATCATTTCCTACAAGTTACTATTTCAACCAGATCACCAATATCTGTGCTGATCTTAAACCTTACCTCAGACTTTGAAATTAACCTGATATTGACTGGTCATGTGAAACTGACACCTAATATTACATTGCTCTAACAACCAACAGCAGCAAGTGCTAAGCAGCAAATGCAAAACGACTGTTTTACTTTTGTTCAGGTTATACGGATGGAAAACATATAAAAATGGTGAATGTATGATCCCAGGCATTGTATCAAGACCCGCATTCAGGGTTCCCTGGAGCCCAAGGAACATGCAACACAAATAGTAAGTTTATTACATGTACAATGCAAACAGTGGTATGAGATTCATCCCATAATACCACCACACTTATTCATAATAACTACTTAAACTACTGTGATTGCTGCTGCTCAAGTGTGTAGAAAACCGCTAAAATCGAGCATCACTATATTAACAGGGTAGCTATCTACTAGCACTTGCTGCACCAAAATGGTCTTCACCTTTCAGGAAAGAACTCACACAGGTACACTGTACTTCAGGAGCTCTAAGCAAGATATATTTGTTACGTGTGGCATATAAAGTTCCCGTGTAGCAAAAACATCACATTGCTTGCCACAATGGTCCTACTCATCTTATACACCTGTAATCAACGTGTGACAGCCTGGCAGAAGTTTTTCCCAAAGTAAAAATGAAAACCTTCAACAAAAAAATAGAATATATCAGTCACTGCCAAAGACACAGTTCATATGGTCCATTTCTTACGCAGTTTACAAGGCTGTTGTAAGCATGGGACAGCCACGCTTAGTATCAGCTGAAACACAAGTGCCAGAAGGCTTTGAAGTCTGTTTTCAAATTCAAAGCACCTTCCAAACAAAACTGAATTAACACTCATCACAGCCCTGTGAGGTAGATGCCATTAGCTGTGTTTTGCACATGGGAAAGCAAGAGCCCGCACGGTTGACTGCTTTAACCTTGGCCACTAGAGTGATTACTGACCAAACCAGGATTACAATGGGAGTTTCCTGTTTCCAGCCCTATGATTTAGCCAACTCACGTTTGTTTTTTTTTTCCTTTTTTTCCCCCCTGCACATACTTTTGAAGCACAATTAATTCTAAAAAGTAAAGAAATGGGGCAACACAGCAGAGTATTGTACCCTCGCCTGAACAGGAGCACCCGGGCGAGGGCCAGCAGCTGGGACACCCTCAGGGATGCCGTGCTCCTGGATGCTTCTGCCATTCAAACGTGCTGCAGACATTAAGGCCAAAACGCACCAGGAAACCAACCTGAGGTGCCACGGCCACCGCTGCTGGGGC
>NW_015091280.1:179839-184869 GCF_001431845.1 Calidris pugnax | reverse complement strand
TCCCCCGGAAGCCCCCCGCGGGGGAGAAGCCCCCCCCCGCCGTGCCGTGGCACTCTCTGCCGGGTCCCCACGGGAAGACGCCACAACCGAGGCGCCCCTCGGCCCCCGCCCCGGCCCCTCTCCCCTCACGGAGCCGCCCGGGGCCGTTCACCCGCGCTCGCCCCGCCCCCGGCTCACCTTCCCCGCCGGGCGCCCGGTTCCTACATCTCCTCCCGCTTCTGGAAGCTGATGCTGGCGTACGCGCTCATGTCGTCGCTGGAGTGGCCGCTCCCGCGGGGCTGGCCCGGGGGCTTCGGCGGCGGCTGCTTGCCCCCCGGCAGAGCGGCGCCCTCGGCGGGGGGGTGGAGGTGGTGGTGGCGGCGGCGGTGACTGAAGTCCTTCACCAAGTCCAGGTCGATGTAGTTGAGCCCGTTCTCCAGGGCGGGCGCGGCCCCCGGCTCCCGGCGGGGCTCCCCCGCGGCGGGCCGCAGCCAGACGTTCTCGAAGGAGGCCGAGCTGTGCCGCTTCACCTCCTCGGCGCCCCCCGCCCCGCCGCAGGGGAAGGCCGCCCCGGGCCCGCCGCCGCTGCCCGCCGCTCCGCGGGCGGCGCTGGGCGTGGAGGAGAAGGTCTCGGAGCTGTGCCGCCGGCGGCCGCCCTGCGGGTCGGCGCGGATCACCTTGGCGCTCTGGTTGCGGCCGGGGCTGAGGCTGACGCGGGTGAAGGCGCTGCCCGCGCCGGGACCCCCCAGCAGGGAGGAGGAGCGCGGCGGCGCCGCCGACAGCTCGGCCGGCGGCCGCGACAGCTCCGGGGAAGCCGTCGCCGCCGGAGGGGGCTTCTCGGCGGCGGAGCGACCCGCCCGCACGTCGGCGTAGCTGAGCAGGAGGGCAGGCGAGCAGGGGGAAGGGCTGTCGGCGCAGTCCGAGCAGGAGGCCCCGCCGGCGGCGCCCCCCAGCTGCATCGTCACGTAGTCCCGGCCGCCGGGGGCCGCGCCTCGGCCGGAGCGGGCTGCGGAGACCGCCCGGGCGGCGGCGAAGCCGGAGGGGCAGGGGGCCCGCGGCGGCCCCAGCTCCATGTTCATGTACTCCTCGGCGCCCTCGTTGCCCGGCGGCGGCGGCAGGCCCAGCCCCAGGGCGGACGAAGGGAAGGCCGGCTTCTCGCCGGCGATGAACTCGATGTTCACGTACTCGCCGGGGCTCTTGGGCTCCGGGGGCAGGAGGAGCGGGGGCTGCTCCCGGGCCCGCGGCAGGGTGCTGGCCTTGGGGCCGCCCAGCGACAGCCGGGTGGGTCGCGCCAGGCGGCCCTTGGTCTGCACGGCCGTGTCCACCTTGCGCGGGGGCTGCGCCTGCGGCGGGGGGCCCCCCTCGGTGCCGCCGCCGCCGCCCAGGCTGTCGCTGCTGGTGGAGGAGGACGAGTCCTCGGCGGCGTAGAGGAGGCGGCTGGAGCCCAGAGCCATGCGGGGCTGGGGGCTGCCCTCCTCGCCTGCCGCCCCGCCGCCACCCCGCCGGTGCACGTGCTTGAAGGAGCGCGGCAGCGAGAAGTAGGAGTAGATGGGTTTGTGGTGGGCCGCGGTGGCGGCCTCCTCAACGCCCGGCTGCCCCGCGCCTCCAAAGTAGCAGTCAGGAGGGGTGCTGGTGGTGGAGCCGCTGGCTGGGGACATGTTGATGTAGTCACTGCCACCACAGGGGAGCTTCCCTTCGTTGCTCTCCACCGAGAGTTTCGGGTGGTGGCCTGCGCCATTTGTCCAGATCTTGCCATAGCCCGCAGAACCGCTGTCGGGGGAGTAGCTGCCACTGGGGGACATCATCATGTACCCGTTGGAGTCCACCGTGGCTGGAGGGTGGCGGCCCCCCCTGCCAGGGTTGATGATCTGCTGTGGGGCCGACACGCTCTTAGGACTCATGGGCATGTAGTCACCACCCTTGGGGGGCCCCCCACCGCTGGGCACAGGGGCTACACCAGGTGACATGGGCATGTAGCCATCATCCGTGTGCGGGGCGGAGTTGGTCCGATGATGGCCGCCATCCAGGTGGTGCATCTCCAGACACTCCTCTGGGTAGGAGTGAGTAGGCACAAAGGCTGAGTGCCGGTAGGAGGGCAGCCGGCTGCCACCACAGGGGTAAGAAGGCAGCATCTCTGTGTACTCCTCAATGGAGGCCACCGAAGACTGTGAGGGTGTCTTCTGGTGGGAGATGGTGGGCGATGTGCCTGCAGAGTGAGTCCGCTTCCTGAATGCCTTCTCCAAGTCGGCAACCTCCTCGCTACCACCTCGAGGACAGCACGGTGTGCTAGGGTAGCGGGGCTGCTGCTGTGGGTGGCAGGTGCGTGGGATGAAGTGGCCATTGGGGGCTGCCAGGCTGCAGCAAGAGGAGGTGGCCTTCCCCCCCATGCAGATGTAGTTGAGCTCTTCATCTCCCCGAGCTGGTGGGGTGTGTCCCAATGAATCTGGGGTCACACTGCGAAAGGAGCTGCGGAAGTCACACGGGCTGGAACCATACTCATCAGAAGAAATAAATCCACCATCGCTAGGGGAGCCAGACACCGAAGCACTAGACCTTCGAGGAAACAGGCAGTCTGAGGTGGAGCCATGGCCACTGGTACTGCTGGATGACAGGCTGACTGGACTGGTGGCTGAAGGAGAGCAGCGCGAGGAAGGCATTGGGATGGACCGGCTATGGTTGAGTGGAGGATGGAGCCTGGAGTTGCCACGGTGCCTATGCGAATGGGTCCGGTTGGCACTGGGACTAACTGGGCTACCATCCACAGAGGCAGGCCTCGACATCGTGCCTTCCCCATCACTCGACGCTCGAACCCGGAAAGAGCTGGGTTTGCCACCCGTACCTCCACCCCCACCACCAGCAGGAGAGGTGGCCGTGACACTCTCAGTCCTGGACCGGCGGCTGAGGCCCACTTGGCTGGGTGGAGGGTTGTTGACGTGATGCCTGCTGCGAAGGGGCACAGAGATGGGGTTGGAACAGTTTGAGGAGGACTGGCTCTTGCTGCGGGGTCGGAATTCCTCGCTCATTGCTCGCATGGCCTCCAAGATGGTTTCGTGCATGTTCTGCGCCACCACCGAGTCATCCACCTGCATCCAGAACTCACCGGGCCCAGTGACCGCCGAGCGCCCCACCTCAATGAAGAAGAAGTTCTCAGAGTGACCACAGCGACGGATATTGAGCAGCTGCAGCACCACAGCAGCCGCATCTGAATTCAGCTTCACAAAGCTGATGGTCTTGTTAGTCAGGCACAGGCGGTAGATGCCAATCAGGTTCTTTGTCTGGCCTAGGCCCTTAGGCTTCAGAATTACTTGCCAAACTTCCTTAAAAGCCGGGCCAGGGGCTACCTCACCATAGCTGTCCTCACCTGCTTCCCCTAGTCCCGCATTGCTGCCTCCAAAGGTGACGTCGCTGTGGTGGTGGTGGTGATGGTGATGGAGGTGGTGGTGGCCCTTGGCCCTGTTGTGCAACTGCAGCAGCGCTTGGTACCAGCTCTCCTGTTCAGGCTCGCTGTCAGCTGCAATGGCAAAGTGCTCGTCCTTGGTGTAGAGGGCCACCAGGTGCTTGTTCTTGGAGTCAGCCCGTTTGTTGATGTTGAAGCAGCTTTCTAGTGGGATGGAGCGCTTGGGGGCCCCTGACTTGTGTCTCCATTTCTTCTCATTCTCATAATACTCCAGCCGGGCGGGTCCAGACTCGCTGGCTGCCCTCAGCACGAAAAAGCGTTTATGCATGCTCTTGGGTTTGCGCAAGTAACCCACCTTTCTGACATCTGAGAAGAAGCCCTCGTTATTATCTGTGGGGCTAGCCATGATGAGAGGTGGTGGAGCTGTTACTGCAGCTACCAGTCCGCAAGACCCCAAAACAGCCAAGCCAGGTGGAAAAAACAACCACCTAAAATAAAATTCATGCAACAACAATTAAAAAAAAAAAAGAAAAATCCCAAAACAGCCAAGCCAGGTGGAAAAAACAACCACCTAAAATAAAATTCATGCAACAACAATTTAAAAAAAAAAAAAAGCTCAGGATCCTCTTCTGAGGACGGGACAGGGGAGGGCCAGAAGTAGGGTGAGAGCAGCTGTTCAGTGGCAGAGGCAGCTTCCAGCACCAAATCAGAGTTGGCGTTGCTGTTTATGCCCAAGTCGCCCTTAGATGGGTAAGCGTGTCCTTAAAAAGTCCATTCCCGATCAGTCCAGACGAAAGTCTCGTCCCAAGAGCAGCCGCCGGGAAAGAGAAACGCATCTTCCCTCGCCGGGGTCGGGCTCCGCCGGGGCCGGGAGCAGGGCCGGGGTCTCCCTCCTCCGCCGCCCGCACCCTTTCCCCGTCTCAAGTTTGCCTCCGCAAGTAGCGATTTCTGTTGCAGATTAAATATCCTCTTGGGGGCGGAGATTGTTTTGCAAAGTCCGGGGTTTGCACCCAAAAATACACGCTGCTTTCCCTCCTCCCTCTCTTCTCCCCCCACCAAAAAAAAGAGAAAACCAAAAAAAAAAAAAAAAAAAAAAAAAAAAAAAAAAAAAAAAAGAAAAAGCCACCCACCACACAACCTCCCCCCCCCTTCCCCAAATATCAGCGCCGGGGTTGCTGCTGCTGCTGCTTCTCCCGCTCAAGCGTGCGGAGGAGGCTGGCGACCCCATTCAGTCCCATCTCGTTAGGCAGAGAAAGTGCCATTTCCACACACGGCGCAGCCCGGCAGCGGCGGGAGGGAGGGAGGGGAGGCAGCCCGGGCGCCGAAGGAACATCCTCTCTTCCTCCTCCTCTTCATTCCAGTCGGCAGCGCCTCAGCGGCCGCCGGCGCGGCCCCCTCCCGTGCCCCAGCCCGGCGGGGGAGCGGGCACCGCCGCGGCGACTCCCTCTCCGCCGGCTTCTTCGACGAGTTTCCCGGCGCCCCGCACCGAAACAGGCGGCGGGGGCCGCGCTCTCCCGTCCAGCCCCCTCCGACCGCCGCCGCTCCGGCTCACTCCAAGGAGAACAACACGTGACGGCGCCAGTGCGTGGACCATCCCCGGAGCCGCCGCCGCCGCCAGGCTCCCGGCCAGCCCAGCGCCGCGGCCCCGCGGCCC
>NW_015091280.1:88310-179829 GCF_001431845.1 Calidris pugnax | reverse complement strand
GGCGGCCTCTGCAGTGTGGCGGCTTTCGCCGCGGCGGGCCCGGCCTGGCGGAAAGCCTCCCTCCTCCTGCTCCTCCCCGCCTTCCTTCTCGCCGGCACCGCGCGGCGGGGCAGGCCCGAGCGCGGAGCCGCCGCCGTTAACCGCGGCCGTTAACCGCCGCCCCTCGGGGCGAGGCGGCGCGCGCCCTCCGCCGTGAGAAGAGCGGGGTCCCGCCGACCGGGGGGCGCTCGGCGGCCGCCGGACCCTCCCCGCCGGGCCGGGGCCCGTGCGGGAACGGCTTCCGGCCGATACGCGGCGCGTCCCCGGCGGTGGCGGTGCGGCCGCTCCCCGGGTGCAGAGCGGGAGGTTGGGCACCGCCGCGGCCCGGGAAGGGTCCCCAGAAGAGGCTTCCCCCGCGTAGCGCCGCCAGCTAACTGTATCTCCATCGTTATATGCTACATTAAACCGCATGTTCAGCGCGATCCGCAGTTGCCAGGGCTGAAACGCACCGCACGCGTAACTCTCGCCCCCTCGGTAGGAAACGGGTGTTTGCGAGCCAGGGCTGAAACATACATTGCTCAATGCTGCCATCTCCAGGAGGGCTCCGGCTCCTCTCCCCGGCGCTCAGACCCGCGTTACCTGCCCTGCGGGGCTCCCTTCCCCGCGCCTTTCCCCGATTCCGGTGGGTGGCTCCGGATTCCCCGTGCAGAGCCGGGAACCCTCCACCCGCCCGGCCCGGCTCTGCCCTGCCCCAGCGGGCTGCTGCCCCGCGGGCTGGAGGGGGAAGCAGGACAGCCGCGTTCCGACCCGCTCTCAAGGCTGAAACGCGATACAAAATCATCCTTTTGTTTGGGTTTGTGGGGGCCTAATCGTGGAACAAATAAGTCAGAGGCTTTTCTAATACATCTGCATGACAAAGTTTGTTGTCAGGGAGACCATGGTTGTACAATTCTTTGAGAGGAGAAGTTAGCCGGTCAAAAAGTGAAAAAATCCCCTGCAACAGCTGCAGAAAAACATGGAGGACCCAGAGAGGACAACAGGCAGCACTGCAAGCCATCCTCTCATGCTATCCTATAGATAACACCACAAACCAGCATTGTTTAAAAGTGTTTATCAAACACAGGATGACAATATGTAATGTAGGAGCAGAGTCTGGCTGGTCAGACACAAGGAAAGAGGAGGAGACAATAATAATCCATGCTATAACAATAACCTATATCATCATCTCATTCTTTCTTCCACTTCACACTGTAGTTCGTGACAGGAGCAGAGTCTGGCTGGTCAGACACAAGGAAAGAGGAGGAGACAATAATAATCCATGCTATAACAATAACCTATATCATCATCTCATTCTTTCTTCCACTTCACACTGTAGTTCATCGTGACAAAAAAAACCTGTTTGTATTGAAAAGAGATCCATTATACATACCTTGAGATAAAGCTTACTACAACCCAAATATATTTCCACCTGCAACAAGTAGAATGACAAGAAATTGCTCCCCCAGCCCGTGTCACAGAGCAGCAGGACAGAACTGCAGCCTCGAGGTGTATTAACACCAGCTCTCGTGGCTGTCATTAACAAGGAGGTATGTTTTGTGGGGGACCATCACCATACACATGTTGCACTGCACATGCCAAAAATGCAGTGGGTCCTGGGGCAAGAGGGTGGCTCCTAAACCTCCTCTCCCTGTCCCTCCAAAGGCACAGGAACACGTGTTTGTGCACAGAATATACGTAGCGCTGTTTTTCAATTAAACATTTTTAAATAACAACTTGTATTTGTTCTGCCCCATTCTTTCCCTTGGCAAGGGATACAGTGATGTGTAAGTGGAATGATCTCTTGACGGAGGATAACAACCACCTGATTTGCAGTCTGTTGCTCAAGGGAACATGGATTTGAGGGTAAAAGCAGGAGATAGTCCTAGAATCACAGAATATCTCAAGCTGGAAGGGACCCATAAGGATCATCGAGTCCAACTCCCTGCTCCTCGCAGGACTAGCAAAAACTAAGCCATACGACTAAGAGCATTGTCCTGATGGTCCTTGAACTCCGACAGGCTTGGTGCCATGACCACTTTCCTGAGGAGCCTGTTCCAGTGACTGACCACCCTCCAGTCAAGAACCAGTGACCACTGACCAGTGAAGAACCTTTTCCTAATGCCCAATTGGAACTTCCCTTGACACAACTTCATACAATTCACACCATATCCTGTCCACAGTATGTGGGCAGACAATGTATTTGAATGTGCTCCACTTGTCTTAGGAACATTCTCTTCAATAATAACTGATTTTGCAGATATGATGAAATTTGGTTGTTCTTATCTAGTTTTCAAGGGAAGTCAGCAAACGGCCCAGAAGTGTTTTCAAACTTCATATACAGATTCATGTCCTTCATCCAGCAGAAATAACAGGCAATAACCAATACTTCCAGCATATTTTGAAAACTATTTTTATAGAGATAGTTTACATCATACCAGACCACATCTTGAAATTGTTTTCTTGCTCTTTGAGTTCCAAAGCTCTGAAGTACTGCAGTTGTCTGTAAGGTACGTAAGCGTGCACACCAAAGAGAACGTACCCTTGCTTTTTCTATTTAAATACTCCCCGTTTTGACAGTGAGCTATTGAGAATTCAGGCTGCACAATTAATTGCAAAGGGGTTCACATACTAGAACATCCTGGCAGAAAATCAAGATATTTCATTCCCTGTACAAATACCCATGGCTATCACGCTACATCACTATCTCCCTAAATGAGAAATACAGCTTCAGTACACGAGTGAAATGGACATTACTATTTTAGTATTGATGTCCAAACCCTGAATTCCATACAACCAATTTTCTGCAGTACCCTTCATCCACATGTTCAGATCACACACTTCAGAACATACTGGAACTAACCATTTTTTTGGAGACAATATAATGATTTGAGGTAGAGAAGGGAAAGGAGTATAATAGGTAAGGATCAAAGTGCCTGCTTTCCATCTGCCTTAGGATGTGGTTGAAGATGAATTTAGCACAGGGTAATCCCACGAGGCATAAAGTACTTGAAACAATTAGTTCCTATTGTCACTACTGAACCTGGCGGAGCAGACAGGTAAAGGCCAGGAGATAATCAAAACGTGTGTTTTAGTAATGCTTTGTTGGTGGAACGGCATCTCAGGAAGGCCAACCGAGCATCTAGAAGTAACTGAAGTTGTAGTGCTGCTTTAAACTACAACGATGACTAGTTTCTCATGAAGCCACCTTTACCTGTTCGCATATAGACTCTCAGCTAGCTGCAAAAAAGAGGGTTTAGGTAAACTATATTTTTAGCTCTTTGTGTTTTGTATTTGGTTGTTTGGTTGTTTTTTATACATTTGAATGAAAAGCTGAGTGAGAGCAGGAATTAAGACTAAACACGCACCCTTAATGCAGTAAGAAAACAAATGCACTTTTCATTTGTCTTTCCAGGTGACTGTCATAGGCTGTTGGTCTTTTTTTGCCTCTGTTGTCACCTGCTTTTATTGCTCTTTTTTTCCCCAACCTTTCTCTCCTCTGACACATCTCTATGCACTTTGCTTACTTTCCTATGTACCTGACTGGTCTGTTGAAAGGGGGTTAGTCTTGTTATTACTTCCTTCTAGACTTTTAGGGTCCACTGAAAATCTCTCTCACAAGTACACAAACCAAAAGAAACATTCTCCAGAAGTGACGCTGCTGTGAGCCTGTAAGAAAAGCAGCATCACTCTTGTTCATCAGCTTTGTCAATTCACCTCCCAGACCCAACCAGCCAACAGGTTCTTACTGTAGCCCCCACTCCCAGCTGCTGCTGGAACACTTGATCTCATCTTCCACATCCAACTCTGCAGTAAAAACAGTCATAAAAAAAACCCCTCTAGTTCTGAGCAAAATCTCATGGAAAAAATAACAGGTTGGGAAATCAAAACTTTCTTCTGTTTCCTTGCAAGTTTGAATCACGTTGTCCAGGAGCAGAAAGAATGAGTTGCTCCACAAGGGAAGGGGAGCCGGACGCCGAGGGGCAGTGACCTCCCCAATAGCAACCCATTCCTATTGCACCCAAAGAAGGTGAGTGAGGAAAGCCAGTGACAGAAACCAGCATCACAGAATAGGTGAGGTTGGGAGGGACCTTTGGAGATTGTCTAGTCCATCCCCTGCCCTCATTTTAAGGCAGGTAAAGCACAGCAAGTTGTTCAGGTCCTTGGCCAGTTGGGTTTTTGATATCTCCACAGATGGAGACCCCACAGTTTCTCTGTTCAGCCCACTCCAGTGTTTAACCACCCTCACAGCAGGACAGAATTTTTTTCTTACATTGAAACAGAATTCTCTGTATTTCAGTGTGTGCCCACTGCCTTTTGTCCTGACACCAGGCTCCACAGAGAAGAGCCCATCCCTCTGTCCCTCCCATCACTTCAACACAGTTATGTTCTGGCTCTTGTTCCAAGGTTGATTTGATTGCATATTTTATTTGTTTAAGCTCATTTGTAGTATTTACTTTTCTACATCCAACAGTAAGGATGAAACTTGCGTAACTCCTCCTTCAAAAATAGCGTGGTTGACTCTAAACTAGTTAAATCATTACTTAAGTAAACAAGTTGTTTAATTTCTCTGTTAAAGGAATGGTAGTAATATCATGATTACAGTGGAAACGCAAAACAACAGTTCCTACATCCCCAGCTTCTACTGTCGTCTTTGAGGCAAATCAAAAACACATATGGAATGACTAATTAGAATCTTCAAATGTATATTACACTACGAACAGTAAGCATATCTGATTGTTAGCAGCTGTATTCCACTGTAGCACAGTAATGAACTAGAAAATTTTGTCATCATTTCCATACCTCACTTATTAGGATTTTTCTACAGTGTACTCTTCAGTTCACATGTAAAACAGTTTTACTCGTATCAGCATTTAAACAGAGCATATGCATTAATTACATGAAATATTTAAGTAATGTTCTAGTCATCAATTGACCAGCTTTCACCTTAAAAAACACAGTATTAATTAATACAGATAACTTTTTTTTATTTTATATTTTTACCTCCCTGTACCTTACTTAAAGAAGTCAGAAAAGATAAAGAATTCCTATGCTTTCCATCAGGGAATAAGGATATTCCACTGAAGTATCACTAAACTAACAGGAAACTAAGCAATACTTTTTGGATAATTCCCAGACTACACTCATCAACCTTCAGCCCTGCATCTATTATTTTTAGATTTCCATTCTGTAATATGTTCAAAAAAGGTTTCCATGCTTCACAGACTTCTCCCCCACCACCACCCCTTGCCTTTAATTCCATCTCCTTCACCACAGACAAAATTGCCTGGAGCATGAATTTCAAAAGGGAAGTTACAGAATCTTTTATCCAATTTATAATAATTTTTGTCTGTGCATGGCTTAAAGCAATGGTCTCAAGCAGTTTTTGACTGAGGAAGGGAGTTTCATAAGTCCATGGGGTTTGGTTTTGTGTTTTACCTCTGTGGCAATGTCCACAGAGGTATGAAAATGAAAGCCAAATAGAAGGGTTTGCCCACGGTTACTTGGTGACAGCAGCAAGTCTTGGTCTTGCTCAGAGTCAGCTTTATTTCATCTTTTAGGTGCCACACTGTTTAACCATGAATGATAGATAAAGCAGAAGGTAATGTGCGTGTTATTACAGATAAAGCAGAAGGTAATGTGCGTGTTATTGCCTGCAGTAGTATTTAGTAATTACAGAAGAAAAGGAGAAAAGGTGTTGATCTCTGCAGGATCCCACAGGTGAGAGCCTTTTGAGGCAAGAATCAGGTACCTGTCTGCTCGCTCTGCTGGAAAGGAGTGAATGGAGCCAGGCTGTGCAGACCCATCTGCTCCTACTACATGCCATTGAGGTGGGTTAACTGTATTTTGGGGTCCACTCTGTCAGAAGCCGAATGGAAAGCGTATAGCACGGAGGCAGAGATCCTTCCTTTGGCCACAAGGAAGCTGCCTGTGACTGCCTGTCTTTGCTGCTGGTCTTTGCACTGCAGTCTGGTCTCAGAGCCAGTTACCTCCAAGCAGGATGTGCTGCTGGTGTTTGATCATTACCAATTTCTCAGTTGTGTTAATCAGGAATGGGGGACTGAAAATGAGACAACAGAGCAAAAGAGTAAGCGATGGTTTCTAGAGAAAAAGAAGTATTGTTGTGTTTCTCAAAGAATTTAGCATTTCAGCTTATCTAGAAACCTGACTTGTATCCAGCGACAGTGGACAAAATTTGTTTATTTTTATCGACCAGGGAAGGCATGGACTTATTTCACTAGATCCAGCTGTGATTCGGGGTTTCTTGAGCTTTCACTTGTGTGATACGATCAAGCTTAATGATGGCCTGCTGATCATAAGGGAACACATTTTCTTGGTCTCTGCTCTTTCAAAGAATTACTAGATATGCAAAGAGTTGCCCAAAAGCCTCATGACACCATGTGATGCCAGGCAATAAAATGGTAAGCATAAATGCATGCAGGAAAAAGTAATTCTGTCTTTACATATTCAGTGAGAGGCTCTGAGTTAATTACGGCTACTTTTGAAAAAAGCTTAATACTCTTATGCAAGTCAAGAAGCAAACAGAACATTAGGAATTATCATGTAAAGGAGAGAAGACAAAGAGAACAATTTCTTTTTTTAGAGGTATAATCTATTGTGCACCTTGTCCTTGCCTACTGTGGAAAAATTCTACTTTCTGGTCTTGAAAACAACATTAAAAAATTGGAAAAAGGTAACAGTAGATGATCAAAGATAGCCCAAACTGGACTAGCAGACTAAGACTTTTCAGGCTGGAAAAAGAGTGCCTGAGAAGGGATGTGACAGATACCCAGAATTATCATTGCTGGCACGGAGAAGGTGAAGAATGATTGATGGTTCCAATACAAAAGATAAAGGACATGGACTAAAACTAGAAGATTCAAAACAAGTACCAAGTTACTTCTTCAGACAATATCAATAAACCTGTGAAATCATTGCCACAGGATGGTGTAACTTGAAAAAAAAAAATCAGTGGACAAATACCCAGGGAAAGCCTGTCCACAGATATCACAGCCAGCTCTGGAACTGTGTGAGGTCCACACAGATCTGCCGAACCTGGGAGCGTGTTCAGTAAGTGCCACTATTTACGGTCTTACTCTTGTACGTGCCTCTGTCATCAAAGAGCAGCCTAGATGGACCTTGGTATGGTGCAGCACATGCATGCTTATACTTTTAACGTTAATTTCACTTGATCCTCTAAGAACTCTTCGAAAACTCTTTACCTTTTCCACATTGAATCCATAGCCTACACTGTGCATACCCTCCTATAGCATCACAAAGTTCTGTAAGAACTACTGTTATTTGACTCAAAATTTGCATTAACAAATTTGCACCATCAATTGATGGGGACAGCAGAACTAGACTTTGGACTCAGTTTAATAAGAATTCACATTCACGGCACACAAAAGGGATTAGTAATTTAAGTGTATTCCAATTTTAAAATTCTTATTATTCCTTATTCTAGTACTAGATTACATTTATGTCTTTTGAGATGACACTGGCAATATTGCACCATTATTTTTCATTTAGAACTTACATTCTCTATCATCCCTCTTGTATATACTGCTTATGGATTTTTTTTTGTTATGAGAGATAGTGGAGTCCAGGTTTCAGAAGGTTTTGTCAGACTAAAGAAGGTTGAGATTTCAGTAATCCTCTGGACACAACATGGAATAGCATAAGAGATATAGCATCAAGTCCAGACTCTGAGTAAACTCCAGACTTAGAGCATAACAAATGATCAAGCAGTGCAGGTGAGGACATCCCCTTCCATCTTTCAACAGTTAGTGCACCGTACCATTTTAATATACCAAAGAAAAAAAGACAACATAGTTTCCTTCATCCAGAAAAATTAATATGCACATTTGTAAAATAAAGTTTTCTACATTTAAAAAACACACAGTTGTAAACAGTGATATTAATTCTACATTATTTTCAGAAACCTGCCAAATGTCATTTTAAGTTACTGCAGTAAGGAATCCATTGACTTTTTAAGAAGAGCTATTGGACAGGGAGTGATTCAAAGTACAAATTAAATTACTTGCTTAGAATCCCATACCTCTCCTAAACCATACTATCTCAGCACTTTCTGGGATGAGACCCAGAAAATATTCTTGTGCTAGTATGTGGTGCAAACATCACCAATGTAGTAATTTCACTATTTATACACTGTTTTGCATTACATCTTTCACACAAAAAGTCTTTGCATACGGGAATTGATACCCCAGAAATATCTAATCGTGATGCCTTCCATAGCAAGTGGCCTTTCTAGGGTGGTCTGAACTGGATTCATCTTGGAATCGCCATAACCTGATGCAGTTGTGACCAGTCTTCATCTGTTACCTCTCCCTATTTGCAGATTACTCCTAAATGTTTTTAACCATTACCCTCATAAATAAAAAGGCTTTACATCAGGGATCAAGAAGTTGTATGGAGAAACGCTCAGGCAGAATCTGTCATCTAAGGTCTGTTTTTCCCCTTGATTTCTAGATGCACCTGTAGCTGATTTAAGTGCAGGTCATTAGCTATAGTTTTTCAGAGAGCCCTCTCTAAACTTTAAATATAAGAATGTGGCTTATCCTGTTAATTACTGTGCTTCATGTTTTAGTTTACCCCAGTTGTCAGAAGGTTTTGTCTGCATTTGAGAAGGACTTGCCGGGTGGATGGTGGGGGGTACATCAAGCACTAAAAAATTTGTATTTTCATATATGCACACTGATGAGTAAGCATGCCTGCAAGTTCATACATTTTATCATGCAAAGGAAGGCACTGGAAGAATTTAAATCCCATTTTCACATTACTCAATTTTCTTCATACTTTCAAGACTCAAAATTTTCATGACTGATCTCAGACAAAAAGCAAATTTAGGAAATCTTAGACACAATCCAACCAATTGTTTGAGTTCTGTCTGCATGAAAAAATAGCCCAAACTACATTTTTCTTTTTTTACCACTATTCAAATGTTTCCTTTTCTAGCCTGCTCTGAACAGTCTAGTCAAAATCCATTAATTTTTCTCAACTCCTACTTGCTGCATAAAATGAAAGGCACCACATGCATTTAAAACGTTACCACAGTAATTACCACTTAAATGATACACAACAAATTAGAACAGTCACTTTTGGGGACATCACTGAAGAAACTGGTTTCAGTCTAATGGAAGTTAATAACTGTTACTTACTTGGAACATCGTTACTATTATTGCTTAAACAAGGTCAAATTTAATTAATAGGTCAGGAGCAAGAATATTCTCAAAAGCATCTGCTGATCCTGGTTCCTGCAAATATTTTATGGACTCAGATGAAGATGGAGAGAGGAACTGCTGCAGGTACACCTCCAGAAGGACCAAGGTCCTGCACGGACCACAGATGATGTCCACCGGTTCTGTGCAAACACTTCAGATACACTGAGCACCTAAAGCAGCACCAGTCGCTCAGGACTGGGCACCTACCCCATAGCATGTAAATGTCTTGGTCACCCCAAAGAGGTGATTAGAAAACCGATTTCTCAGATTAGAAATATTGATCTGATCCAAGATGATAGAATAGCTGATTGAGTGCGAGGTAACAGGGCTTGAGGTTTTGAAGTTCAGGAATGCAAAACAATACAGATTATGTTTCCAGAAACACACTCATCAGTGGGACTCCAACCAATGGAAACTGCTCTATTTGATGGAGGATTTAGTAATGGTAATATGAGCTTTTTTTTTTTTAATACAAATGAGCAAGAAAGTAAAATGAAGAAATGTTAAAGTTATCTGCCTTCTTAAAACATTATTTCTCTATTTACATTTTAGTATATCAAATGTTTTAGAATTCAGCAAGAAAATCAGACACTGGTCACAAAGGCAGCAGTTTTGCCCTATAGGCTAAGATTTCTAAGATTTTTTTTTTTCCAATTATTGTAGAATTGAACATAGATTAAATTACTGAAATACTCAGAGTTGGTTTATTATGTGTCTAAGATCTACCAGATTCAAAAAAGACTGTAATAAAATAATGGGTTTTGTTTTTCATCTTCAATCCTCCATCTGAGGTGATTTTAATTAGAGATTACTTTAGGACTATCATAAAAAAGTCCAATTTTTGTCTTTTATGAGCAAATCAGGTAACTTGAATGTATGCAACTAAAAACTGTTTACTAAACCAGTATGTATGTTTACCCCTAAATAAATCTGTCAAACAGTGCAGTTACATAATTTGGTTTTAGCAAGTACTTTGAAGAATTGCTATTTACTAGATACTGGAACTTCCTTCCAAAAATTGTCTTTCGAGATTCTTGGGAACTTAATAATAGAGAAATATATCCTTCTTTCTGAATATCAGTAACAAGAAAATAGGAAACAGTCATACAAGTACAGTGTTGCTCTAGCCATAAAACAATTATTGAGCTCATTTTTTAATATAAAATTTTTTTTTTTGTGTATCAGTTCAAACTCTGTTTCATTAGTAAACCAAGGAGATCCAAGTTACTGTTAATTCCAGGGTGAAGGTAAACCATTTCTGTTTACAGTGAAAATATTCCAGCAGAACGGAAAGAGAAATATATACATAAAGAAAAACATGTGTGCATAAATTATTATTTCCTTATCTGGAAAAACTGTATTAGCTGAGTTAAGGAAAATCTCATTGAATAGAATAAGACAAAGAGACCATTAACTGTGAGTTAGACATTAGAATTCAAACATTTACCTTGGTTTAATTTTTTTAAGTTCTGATAGCTCCTTCAGAAGACTTGTGCCATGTCATCTGTAGTTTACAGAGTCTCTGAAGTTACACAATTGGGATAAAGGGGTTCTACTCTTTCTGTGTGGGAGTTCTCAGGCTCTTGCATCCTCTCCTGTTTCTCAGCCAGGATCTGTACTTACCTCAAGACCTGCATCTTAACAAACCCTAGAGCTATAAATAAAAAATGCTGACTAGTCACTGTTATTGTCAATAGCTTCTCAAAAAATTCAGCCAAATTGTCTACACCAAATGGCATCTGGTCTCTTTAGTGTGTATGCTAAAATTAGAAAAAACTACTTGCTGCCCTAATACTGTACTCAGCATGACGTAGGTAATACAAACAGAGCAGGATTTCCACCTCTCACAGACTGCTCCTATAAATTTAAATTAAAAAATTGAGCTCACAAATCCATTTTGTTAAAACAAAATAACATTTTTGTTAACTTTGGACACTGAAAGCTAGATCTTTAAAGAAATCCAGGTGCCTAATTCTCATTAATTTCAAAGAGAACAGAGAAAGTTTGTTGCAAGAAAGATTGCCCATGAAAATGTTAGTAAATAATCTGCAATAATAAATCAGTAAATTTCTTATTTCTTTTGCTATGCATTCACATTCAACCACACACACAAGTATTAAATAATAGTATTTATGCATACAAGAATTTAAGTACTTGAGTATAATATATTACTATAGTTATTGCTATCAGGTGATTTTCTAGTGCTGAAAATTATTTTTGCATCTATTTGGCATGCACGGTACTACAGCAGCTTCAACCATTTAACAGTCTCTGCTGACAAACAGGAGAAGGTCTCCATGCCTATTATCCTCTGCTAGCTTTTCTAACCACTTTAATACATTAATTCTTGAGGATGTTTCAGTTAATTTACATAAATACATTCTCCCCCTCCTATTATGTTGTTACATGCATTAGATTATTTTTTACAAAGCATTACTGGGGATTATTAGTAGCCAGAGTCAGAGAACACACTGTCTTTGCCATACAGTCCAGAAAAACAGAGTCTATGAGCACACTGTTCCCATAGTCTCCTTATAGAGATTTACACGCTGGTGTGTACACTGAAAGTACAGCAAGTAGCTGTTTTTCCACCCAAGACATGAGACCAGCTATGGGGAGGATGGCCTCAAAGTGGATAATACCTGCTTTTTTTTCTCTGATATAGACAGGAAGAAAACATTTATCAATTGATGGATTTAAGCAGCCTGAAAGGAGCCAGCAGAGACTAACTGTAAAATCTGGAAAAAATCAGGATGAGTATAAAACAGGGGGAGCCTTTGCATTCTATATTTGAAGCAAGACATAACTAAAGGTCTAAAACTCAAGGGCTGAGTTGCAGAACACAAAGCTGAGGTTTCCTCAATATATATAATTTTTACATATAAAGCTACTCCCAGCAGGTTTCCTGTCTTTATTCTCCTTTTCTTTGAGGGATCTTAGTTCAATGACCAGATTTCAAGTAAATATAGAGCAGTTTCACTTATTTTCTCACCCAAGAGCTCACTAAGTTTGCACCATTTGGATTTATCTACCCGTTTGAATCACTTCTGTATTTATTCTTTTATGTTACAAGTACAAAACTAATCTAAGTACTGTGAAGTTAAATATTTTACTTTATTCAGTATATTTTGCACCTTATTCCCTTGTTGTTACTGTCAGCATTCACAGAGGCTGCCTCCAGACACCCCTTTTGTGTCCATCTGCAGTTCCTCTGCTCACTTTCTTAGAGAGAAATCTTCAAGGATCACACAATTTTCCAATTCAAATACTTTTACCAAAAAGAAAACCTGAACTTGCTACTAAGTATATTCTTACTTCTGCAGATGACTAGAATTGCCTCAGTTCTTCCCCCTTTCATAGGATTAAACTATGAACACAAATATAGTTGCCAGATTAATTTGTCTGTTTCTCCTGCTATTTCTAAAAAGAGCAACCAGGAGATGGAACAACTGAATTTTAAATTTCATACAGGGACAGGACAACTCTTGGGCTTTTTAAGCCTTTAAAACTTATTTAGCAGTGATGACAGATGCAAGACTGACATCTCAATACAATGAAACCCTCAACTTATCCATGCTATCAGCAAGGCTTCAGTTATTGCATGATTCTATAGCTATGCAGTTTGTTACTGAATTAATTCCTATAGAATAATGATTAATAATCTCAGTTTCTCTTGTTTAAAACAGATGTTTCTGGCCACACAATGACAAAGATCAACTTAAATACATGAACAGAGCATAAATAACATCTTCCTGAGTCTGCAGAACAACCTGAAAAAAGCTAATGGAGAGGTCTGCTTCCCCCTAATCATCTGAAAGGGTTGTCAAGTCTGGAACTGAAAGATAAGTTAAAATGTTGCCCTCAGTAATTATTTCTATATGGAGAATTTCAGCAGAAGCATCCAGCTTTTGTTCTTAACCTCCAGTCCAAAGCTGCCCATGTGGTGGGAAAAGCAATAAAAAATTAATATCCCAGAGGAATTTATTCTCATTATGAAATACTTTCATATTTAACTAACTTCAAATGTCTTCTTTTAACTTTTAATTAAGCTACTGTAGAATATCCAGTTTCTTATGATACATTAGAGTGCTATAGCAAACTTGGTATAAAACATAGGTCCAGCTTTGAAACAGCATTAGTGTCCTAAACACATGTGCACCAAGGTCCTGCGTGTAAGTGCTACAGCAGCCTACAGCTTCACCAAGTAGCCACAGCTCTATTCTGGTTTTGGTAGGAATTACCCTCACTACCTTTCTTTTATTGTCAGTATTGTCAGAGAGAAATCAAAAAACCCAAGGGAGGAAGAGATATTAGTCATGCCCTCTCTCCCAGCTGAACTTGGCGACTCTGATACTGGCATCAGTCACTTAATGAGAATAAACCCATCAGCTACTTTACAGGTGTCCACTTTATGAGCGTTACAGCTGATGAATTGGATTGCAACGTCTATCTCTGCCATCCAATTGGAGATGCACACTGGACTTCTCACCCCAATAGAGTAGCAATACAACATGGATGCCTACCCCATCGTTTGCAAGTCCTGTATTTGATATCTATGACTTTTGCACATCAGACCTCAAAGAGAAAGCATGCCTATACAAAATAGGTATATACTTCGAAGTCTTAGGACTTGCAAGAGAAATATATCTGTTTAGAACTCCAAAATCTTCATCAAAGAAGAGATTAGAAGCTTGTTATGGGAACTGGAGAACTGCAGTTAGTTCCGTGGAAGCAGTCTAATATAGCCAATACTTTTTTAAAATCTGTGATGACAACCTTCTTTGATAGCTGCATTCCTGAGAAATGAAGTGACCAACCTCCTGGATTAAACTCCTGTCAGCAGAAAAACACCCCACCAGAACCTGTTGGCTTGAAACTCTTCATCCAGATGAAATTAGAAGGACCACAAATTCAGGCTTATGTGTTAAAATAATTGAACTGTGCTTTCCCACAGCAACAATTAATCGGAACAAAGGATAGAATTCAAAAGTAAGAGTGAAACAGGAGCTAAGTAACACAGCAAGCAGACTCTAAAATCAGCTTTGCCCATACATATGCCTCTCTTTGCCTTGGGAACAGGAGAGATCAGACCATTGAGTTCTGCTGTTTCAGTGGCTGAGAACTGGGATACTATGCTAATAGCTGTGATTATAACATTTTATGTGGGTTTCCAGGCCATTATGGACACCATCATGGTCTTTTACTGTAGCAGCACACAATTCCTGCTGAAGTCACCTCATTGGGAAGAGGGTCAGATATTATTCAATCTAAGAAACGTGGCATCTGTTCTGCATACCTGTCTTATTCAGTATGCGAGCTGGACTACACACAAAGAAAACTGCAAAGGGCACAGGCCCACCAGCCAGCTCCTGGCTAAATCCTTTCCCACAGCTGGATGAAAAAGAAGTAATTTCAGTGGAATCAGCAATGAGTTTGATTCTATACTGGTGCAATATTCAGTAAATGTCTTCCCTAGTGCACAGTGTGAGAGACAGATCTGTTGCCATTGACCTTAATACTACCGATTACCATGCGGTTTGTTGAGTAAGCAGTGTGTAAGTAAGCAAGTCAGAAGCATATGCTCTGAATAAAGATAAAACCACATCAATATATCATTAAGTTTACATCAAGAACACAAAAATATTTGTTAAACTAGTAGAAATTTTACCATGTGAAGCCCTCTTCAGTTCTAATGCAAAAATTCTCAGTAGAATGATCTTGCAAGCTAAGAATGCAGAATTATATATAAGCAACAAGGAACAATTAGGGTTTGCATATGTAATCTTAACTTAGTGATCTCCTGACCTTTATGAAAATATCTTTTTTTTCTGGTATTTCAATCCTTCAAAAATTTCTGACCATGCTTAACTTTAGTCCACTGAGTAATACATATGCCTTTGCAGGGACTACTGTCTCCAAGAATGTTTTCTCTGAAAAGCCAAAGATTTTGCACCAGTACATGACTTTCATCCTAACAGTGCCGAGTTAAACAGCTCTAAGTAATCTTGCAAAGAAAAACACGTTGCAGATTGCTATTCCCAGGTTTATTTTGTATACATAAAACTAATGATCCAACATGACCTAAATGGGGATTGCCACTTTCTCTTCGTTGAAAATGCAAATGGTAAGGACCTTGAAAACTAGTGCTTGCAGAGGTCACCTCACTGATCTGTTATCAAAGCTTGCATAATTAAGTGGATGACACAGCCATTAACTTGCATACGGCTTTGTATATGTCAAAGCAGACCAGCTTAATCTAAAGGTGAATTCAATAATGTTATGCTGAATTGCAGTCCAAAAAAGCCTGTGAAAGCCTATGATTAAGGGTCAGCACATCTGGCTTCTGATTTGATGTCAGCTGCTAACCTTTCTCTGACCTTATCCCCTGCAGACTTTCTAACTGACTATTAGTAAGGATATTTTACAATGTCATCTTGCTGACTCTCACTGTGCAGTGAGAAATACCACGTAGCTTCACCTTTGCTAAATTAATCTCAAAGCCTCTTCAGTGCACCTGGAAAACTAACATTTTATTTTAATTTCCTAAACCTGCAGTAAATTGTCTTCTCAGATTGGGAGGACATGAAGGGAAATTATAGGAAAGCTTATTTTTTCCTTTCAAAATAAACATTCCACCCATTAGCGAGCATGATCTCTGGAATTTGCATGTTTTTCATAACAGCTCTGGGGACAAAAAAATATTCATCCTTCGTGTAGCTGTGTGAAACAAACAGCAGAAAATTTTGCTTATGCTATATAGGAAATCATTCACACTGAGTGAGACTTCCTACTTTACTGACTTTTATTGTTCTTCCGTTTATTCATTTCCTTGTATTTGGCAGGTTAGCATCCCGTTTCTGTTGTTGATAGGCTGAGGCTTGTTTATGCTTTTGAGTAGAGCAGTCCAAATCTGCCAAAAAATAAGGACAAAGTCTGTTGAGAGGCTGTATCCTTCTGCATAAAAAAAAAGTCTCTCTCAGCTTGGCTTTCTATTTGCATCAGAAAACAAGCTGTTCATTAGAAACAGTTCGTAATCTTAAATGTTTCTCTAAGCTCCATACCAACTGATTCTTGTTACAAAACAAACAAAAATTGCAATTTACAAAAGTGAAAGGTAGACAATGACACTAGCACACCCAGTTATTGTATCATTTCCAAGTATACAAAAGGAAGGAAATGAATGGTTTGAACACCCACAATAGCATGCTTTTTTAGTGAGAATAAATGAATAAGTTTTTCAGCACAATGGATGCCCCAAGGCACCACAAGGATTTACTTCACAGTAGAAAAAGATATATGGAGAATTTGATACCTAAATATATTTTAGGAATACTGATCAGTTAGAACATACCTTGCAATTGTTTGCAACATACTCAACTGGAGTTTTTTTGAGAATGATATGCTATAGGCTGATGTATAAGAAAAAAAAAAGAATCAACACTAATTCAAATAAAATGCTAGTATTTGTATCTATTTTTTAATCTATTTAGATTTGTAAAAGCCTCAAAGTAGTTATCTAATACTTGACTTACTACACACATTGAGACACATAACAAAAGGTATTTCTTTTACAATTTTACCAATTATCAGCAATTTCCACTTATTGCACCCCTCCTGCCACATTTAGGGAAAATGGGGCTTAATTATGGAAGCTAACAGCTGTTGTAGCTCCATAATACATATAAATAATACACCAAAAGACTGTGTGGCCTTTTGGGGTTACTGTTTTAATGAAGCAGCAGCACCGTTCTAGATTGTTCCACCATTTCCACTGTTCATATCAGCAATAAATCTAATCAACTACACACTGCATCACTGAATAATAGACAGAACCTACTGGGATGGAGCTCAAACCAGTATTAATTTAGAGCTACACCAGACGTAGCAGGAGCTGGAAGTCCTGAGCTGGGACTGGCCTTTTTGTCTGCATCATGGCCATTTCAACATATCAAGCAAATAATAAACAGAAAAAATAAAGTTCAGTAGCTTAGGTATCAATATGATTAAACACAACCTTCATAAACGTATCAGGTCCACGCCTGCAAAGCCTGATATTCACTTTTTATTACTCTCAACCAAAAAACAAACCTTCGTTATGACTTAAAGTCCACCTGGTTCTCAAAACAGGTCTTACAACACCTGTGCTGCCATTCCACAGTACACCAAGTTTAGTCCCACTCCAAACTTATTTCTGCTAGACTGTAACTGCCTCCCAGGCTATCTGCCTCTCATTAGCAAAGCCCACTCTATTAATAACCAAAAGGACTCTTCCAACGTGGCAGAGAAAAGGTGAAGACATTTGCTAGATGCTGTGTTGTCACTGACTCCTACGTCCATCTGAGTAACACGAGCCTGCTATAAGCATCAGTAGCTGCGTACGCACAAAATACATGTTTCCCTTGCTTCCCGTGCAGGCTCTGGTTGGCACATACAGCAGTCTCATTCTATTTCTGTGAAAGTTTCATATTTTTCCCCATTATGAGTCCCCACAGCCCAGATTGATAGTAGACCCAGCTGTCCTTTATAATTGCATTTTAATGACTTAGGATGGTTGTTTGCATTTTGGCAACTTGTTTAATAGTGATGACATTTAAATTGTCACAACTAGGCTTCAAAGTTATCAATTTATTAGCTGATCAGGAAAATTCACACCTATGGTGGCGTGTTTTTTTGGCTGCAAACTCAGTAATCCATCAGCACACTGATTTATATAATGAAGGTTATTTCATAGGGATATGCTTTAGTTAATTCAGCCCTGAAAGGGATTAACTTGCACAAATTAAAAAGGTTCTGTTTACTTATTTATTATTACTTTAGATTGACAGATACTCTAAAAACACACATATTGTGTTTTGTCTTCTGTTGCTTTCTTCATTTCAGTACACTGACTTTTTTGTGCACACATCCATTTCTTTCTTCTCGTTCTGCAAATGAACCCGGGATTTGCAGAACCACATATGATTCCTTCAGAGAAACACTTCTCTGATACGCCAACAGAAGTATGCAAATACTGCATACATTATATACTTAACAAAAAAAAAATCTACCAAGTATTTCAACACCCTCTCCTCCAAGGGCGCATCAAACAGGTGTCCAACTTCTTATGTAAATCTAGAAGTCACAAATAGCAGAAAAATTAATCCTGATTGCCGGTTCTGAATATCAGGTTCAATCACAACACTGTCAGCTCCCTGGCATGTTCCCTACATACTGCTTGGCACCCCTTCTCCCTCCCTGCTTCCCGTTTTCAACTCAAGGGTTTCAAGTGTCTCTGAAGTCTTCTACCCACCTCTCTTTGACCTGCTGTCTGGAAGAGAACCACCACATGGTCCAGGGAGGTAAAGCTGTGTGGGCTTCCTCACAAATCCACCAACACACAGCCCCCTGCTGCCAAGAAGGCACAACTAAAAGCCATCAGCACCTGTTAGGCAAACTTGGTATCTTTAGCCATGTCTCCAGTCCCTGAGCTCAGCTCTGGAGTTCCATGGACACACTTGGTCATTCCCATCACAAGTCACAGCACAGCTCCCCTCACTAAAAAGACTGACCATGAGTGGCAGCTGCAGAGGTGGTAGACATGCAGCCCATGAGCAACCCATGCTTCTGGCAGATGAAACTGGAACCAGTCCAGTGATTCAGAAGTTACTGGAGAAGGCCAGCATGCAGGTAAAATTGCCACACATTAATTTTTCAGGAAATCACCTAAAATATGCTCACATCTGTGGTTGGTGACCAATATCAACACGGATATGCCAGTCCTTACTGAGGAAAGAAGCTCTGGAAGGGGCGGGAGAGGGACTACTGCTCACTGCCAAGTCCCTGATGTCACAAATGCCACTGCTGAAAGGCACCATGCAGATACAAGCTAACATCTTGTGAGCTCCCACCTACCTCAGGGACTCAGCGCAGTATAGGGTCTGCCTCATAATCTTTCCTCTGAGAGAGAGCTGGCTTTAATACACAAACAGGAGAAAAAAAATAATCTAATGAATGTACTTCTCTTTACATTTCTGACTGGCTTTTCCTCCTTATCAGTGGTATTACCTTCAAGCAAGCAATCATTAAGTAAACAGATCTCAAAGAAAAGTCATTTCAAGTACAGATTTCTTCTACTAAATTCCCTGGAGTGCCCACTCTGTAGCCCTTGGGCAAAATCCAGCATGAATTTATCTGGAGAATAGGCCAATGCTCATTAATCAAGCACAGGCCTGGCTGAAATCTTCACAAGCAGCTGCGCAGAACCCTGAGTCACCTTGTTGTAACTGAGCTAGGCTCTCTGCAGTGCCAAAAGCCAAAAAGCTGCCAGAGACCATTATTTTACAGATGGGAAGCCAGTAAAGAGAACAAGGAAAGTAATTAAAAAATATATTTCTCAAGCTCGCTGGACACAGATCAGAATTGAAACACAGAATGAATAATTGCAATAAATGTGACAAGTAGCAGAAGTATATTATTCAGCTGCTGAAAGAAAAAGCTGCAAATAGACTCTCACAAGTTTTAGGAGAGGAGGAAGAGGTCCCCAGGGCAATCCCCATGGGAATTCTTTGACTCTGGGAAGTGGGAGGGTTCATCTCACTAATGGCTGAAAAACTTGCCCTTCAACCTAGAAAGCTGGAAGATCCCCAGAAACCTGAACAAGTCCTAGAAAGTTTGCATAAACACCCATGCAGATGGTTGAGCACTATCTTTATGCCCTTGTGGGTGCTCATTCCATGCAAATCACAAGCCCTCTGCCCCGACCTCTGCTTTGTTCCAGTGGTAGCCTTTGAAGTGTGAGATTCCCGCTGTGGAGATGGCTTGTGGGACAGGACACCCTGGGGCTCTATGACTTGTTCCAGCCAAGAGCCGCTCATGTAGAGAACGATGTGAATCTTGCCTGCTCCGGCCCCACCCAGCCCCTGGAGACAGCCCCGGTCTGATCCCAAGCCCCCAGCCTTGAGATTTTGTTTAAAGAAGATTAGAACGCTCTATCAGCGGAGGACTGACAGGTAATCATCTCCAGCAGAGTGGAAAATAAACTGGAGTTGTAAGACAGCAACCTGTCACAGCTGTTTGCACAGTGATTGCACCACGGCAGACCATTTCTCAGCCCCAGCTGCACGTCACCAGAGGCAGTCACAGCTGTACAGCATGAAAGCATCTCCCACTGCTATCCCAAATCTAAAGGAGGTGCTTCCATCTCTACTTGCTGGTGCTACCAACAAGAGGTATAACATAGAATGGTTTAGGTTGGAAAGGACCTTAAAGATCAACTAGTTCCCCTGCCATGGGCAGGGACACCTCCCACTAGACCAAGTTGCTCATCCTGGTCTACATGTGTCTACACACTTCTGTCTTTGTCCTAAGGAGACCATTATAGCTAAAGCAGCATCACCACAAAAACAGGGGCAAAACTTGCTACCTGACACCAAGCTAAAGACTGCTGCTTGTTTCCTATACATCCATGAGAAGCAGCAGCATCTCCAGCAGACTCACCAGCTATTTCTTCCCAGCTGCTATGTGTAGGCTCTAAAGTTAATGAAGAAAAATGACCCTCAATCTTTATTTAACTTTGAAGTCTACCACTTCTATTTCAGATCTGAATAAAGCCTTGTGCACCTGAAAGCTTGTCTACTTTTCCCATCTATACTAGCTGATCAAATACAATATATCATATTTGCCAGAAAATTCTGCGTAGCCAGGTTAGAATGAACTATCTCCTGAGTAACACCCAGCTACAAAATACAAGCTCCCAGGTTTGGCGACATTCAGGAGTTTTACTTAGCTTGATTATAATTCATACATTAAAAATGCTTAAATGCTTCACAAAACCAGTTCAATCTTAATTTCATTTACTTTTCTCCTTTCTACAGCAACTTTGTAATTTCTACTGAATACTTTAAAAACTGAACTAATAACAAAATAAATTAAAACAATGCTTTGATAGAGCTTACCAGTTTTGAATGGCAACTTCCAGACCCACTGCCTTGAATATCCTATTTGCCCCTCTCCTAGCCAGGGACAACTTACATGAAGGTGGCCCAGCTCCACGGTACCTGAGCAGGGGGCAGGTAAGGTCCAGGGGTGGCAGCTGGGTTCAACCAAGGGCCCGGATCACAGGGCAGCCCCACGATGATGAGGCAAAGCCGGGAAGATGGGAGGCAAAGCCGGGAAGCCTGGATGAAACACACCTCCAAGACGGATGGACTGAGCCACCAGCCCACAGAGGCTGGGCCCAGCTCAACAGGACCCATAAGCAGGGCAAGGCTGTGGTGGAGCTGGAGACCAGCCCTGCTCAGAAAGGGACTAAGGCCCTAGGGCTGACCTGAAATAGGGCTCCTGGGCCCAGGGCAGGGGGTGTGGGTGGGGGGACCCAGGTGAGGCCCGTTGGGGAAATGAAGGCCTATCAGTGCACTCTGGGCCATGACAGATGCCTGTGTTAGGGTTACTTCTGTTAAATAAAACTTAGTATGTTAAAGACAGCTTTAGAAAGCCCTTTAAGTTAAAAGCAACAGAAACCAACACTAACGAATCAACTCCCATTTCAATATTATGAATATTAGGACATACTATGCCTCCTCCCTACTTCTGGGATGCAAAATTCCAAGGGAAATACATCTTCCTTCAATGTATGGAAACAGAAATAAAAAGATGGAATCATGAAGTAGAATTTTAGGACCAGTCTCCCACTGGTATCACCCCCTCTCCAAATGCTTCCCTGCCGCTGCCTCTGCCTCTCAGCCTCTCTGCAGAGGACATGGGTCAGCTTGGGGAGCATGTATGTCATAGAACCAAGGCTAGCATGAAAGGACAAAAACATGCAGAACCTGAATTCTACTCATATATCCATGAGAAAACAGAGAGCAAGAAAAGACTTCCAAAAAAGGGCTTAATGTAATTTCTGGAGAAATTCCTTTGCTATCTTTGACAAATCCTTCTTTACAAGGAGTGCCAGATAAAGCCCTGCAGTATTGCCTCTGGATTAGCCCAACTTTGAGAGCTGGGAACCTGGGAGCACTACAGATCGATGTTCCACCTCCCTGGGGGAGCACATTGCTTCCACTGTCCTGGCGTCCTGCAGGCCAATGGAGCACACTAAAATATCACCAGATTACTGATACATCCTTGCTATAAAGCAGTTAAAATTTAATTAAAAAATTGGATCCAACCTCATGCTTCTATAAAATAAAACATTATGCGAATGCTTTATAGAAATGGGAAATAATCACAAAATTTTCACAGCTACAGTATTAACAAAAATTCCCTGCCAGCAGCAGAATATACTTTAACTTCATGATTTGTATAAACTGTGAATGATGAGATGTAAATTATGTTGCCACTGAAAAAAGAACTGTATTCAACAGAATATTTTCTGCCTATAATATTATTATGGTTAACAACTTTCACACTGTTTTAGTAATGATCACAGAATCATAGAATGATTTGAGTTGGAAGGGACCTCAGAGATCATTTAGTTCCAACCACCCTGCCACGGGCAGGGACACCTCCCGCTAGACCAGGTTGCTCAAAGCCCCATCCAGCCTGGCCTTGGACACCTCCAGGGATGGGGCATCCACAGCTTCTCTGGGCAACCTGTTCCAGTGTCTCACCAACCCCACAGTAAAGAATTTCTTCCTAATAACTAATCTAAATCTACCTTCTTTCAGTTAAATGATTATTTAACATTCCTGTGGTCAAGCAAGATGAAGATAAATGTTTGCATACACACATTTTAAAATCAAATTTAGTTGACAGCTGGTTACTGTCTTGTTATTCTATTAGCAATAATCAGCGAGGTCAAATTATATTCTCTTTGATTTTGATATCTTTTTTATAAAGCCCTTTAGTTGCATAGAAGGCTTGCCTGGTAGCATCTTCTTGGCATACTTCACACATTCATTTCCTTAACATCGCCTGTTGGTCTACCCTCTTCTCTTCTGGTCACACACAACAGCTTATGCTTTTAAGGATGAAAATGCTTTGGTTTAACTGAAGTCTCTCAACGCAATGTGGCAGTATCTGGATAAGCAGGAGGTGATGAGATGATCAAAGGCCCCTTTGGCTGTAAGTGTTCTGAAACCTTTTTGATGTTAGTCCGTTTCTTCCGGCCCACGTTCAGACCAATAGAGTCTTTTATTTTCCACCAGATGTTTCTTCCATTCCTTCCGGCAAACTATATGAACAGATCAAGAACCTCCAGGATACATTCCTTTTTATCTCTATAAACTGCAGAGAAACCATGTACATTTTTCTCTCCATTTGTCCCTGCTGTATTATAAAGTTATATAGTGTTGGTGATGATGGCAGAAAGTACTGGAGAGAGTACACCACCAGCTAAGGAAAAGTTATTATGGGTGGGCTACGTTGCAAAGACAAAGTTAATGTCAGATCAAAGACTCTGTAAAAGTAAGCCCTGAATTCATACAAAACATTTGTTATCAGATCATATTTCCCTATGTATCTCTCAGAAGGGCTTGCCTCCACAGCTTCCACAGCATTATGCTGTTTTCAGCACCAGCATGGTAGCAGTGCTACAATAGCTGTATATAAACTAATAACATGTTTAAACTCATCCTTTAATCATCTGTATTTTGTTAATTTTCTGCCAGACTCATAATATTCCACCTATCAAATTCTGGGTTACTGCATCTCTCTTCTACTATTTATAAACACTGTCACGTACTGGCAGCCTAGGACAGTCACAGTTCCTTTACCATAACTATGCTTTGACATTCTTCTTACATTTCTAGGCTAGTCCTAACTAGTTCCTTCAAGATTAACATAAACAGTGTTTCAAATATGCTGCTATCAGATTCCCAGCATTAATTAAAAAAATATCCTTCAGATATGGATTTAATTTGCATCCATGCATTCCGTAGCAGGCTGTTCCATCCCAATTATTTCACGTTGAAAAGCCTCAGTATAAATCTCCGAAAAATGAGTATTCTGAGACCTGCTCTACTGCTCCTAAAACCTGTTTAAACCTTGTGCTATTAAGCAAAGGAAAGATCTCAATGTCACTTTTTCATTATGGGTCAACATATGACTAAGCTGTATGTTTACACTGATAATAGCTGTATTATAAATATTTACATGGATTATATAGTTAGCAGTAAGGCGTAAGCAGTGCTAACTGTATGCGTCACTCCTGTGCTAAGTGTACTTGGGTTATGAAAACCATGTTTTTGTTTATTTCTCCCTTATTTTCTTTCCAAGTATTGGATTATCTTTCCAATCAGGCCAGCCATAACTAGGAAACAGAACCTATACTGTTAATAGTTGCTTAAGTGGAAAAGGGATATTGTCTTACATGAACTCAACCAACCTTTTATGGGCCAGCCCTTCAGCCGAAATAAATTGCTATTCTTACTCAAGAACGTCTTTCATGTTGAGGAAAGCTGGGTAATGACACACATGGGACATGTATGACAAGGCTAAAGAAATAAATTTCACCAACTTTTGAATTTTTCCATAAAAATGTACTGCAGTTTGTGAATAGTATTTCTCATTTTGTTCAATTTTATTGATAAGAAAAATGAACATTCAGACAAAAAAGTAAAAGAAATCCATAAGGTAAACAGTGGCGTGAGAAAGAGAGCAGCACGTGGTTTTTTTTCCTAACTAGCTATTTATGTAAGTATTAAATAATCCAGAAGATCTCAGTTTTTTAGCAAAATTTGTGTAAAACAAGAAAAAAACAAATTTTAAGAACCTAATGGGTATAAAATCCCACCCTTGGGTAAAAAGTACAAGAATGGTGTTGGTTTTTTTAATCTGCCTACATATGTGGCCCATTAATTACAGGATCTGGACAAATAATTCATTTACTTAGATTCCAGTTGTTCCTGTGTCTTCTATTATCCCTGCCGTATCAATAAGGGCTGCAGAAGATGGAATATTAATAAATGATTGCTCAGGCTGACCCAGGAAGTGAACTAAGAATGAAATCCAGATCTTCCAGGTCCCAGAAGAGAACCACAACCTCAGGAGTTGTGCATCCGGTAATAAGATCTGGAACTGTACTCCAGCAACAAATACTGCATCGTTAAGAATTATGAACTGGAATTATGATTGCATGAAAATGGAGTATGTTATTATAGAAAATGGTGCCAATTATAGAAAACCTGGTGTATGTTAGAAAATCTATCAGTCTAGGCATTTATAACTCCCACATCCTGCGATTTCTATGAATTATTATGATTAGCATTAATTGAAGTAACAGATCTAAATGTGCCAAAACTAAGGAGCTTAAGATAATGTGTCTAAATGGTGGCACACACTGACTCTGCCCTCCTCTTTTGGCTTCTGTTCATTCTTGGAAGAGAAGACTATGCTGAAGTTGCTTGTCTTGGCAAAGTCTGCTTCTTTAACTTGATCTCCACCCTATTTCTAGGAATTCAGCCCTTTTCATACCTGCCAGTCTGCTGAGCTGTGTGCTGTTTTTGGAAGGGAAGAATACAATTTTCTTATAAATTCTATGACATACTTGTATGAATTGCCAAAACGTTCTATGAAACCAAAGTGCCACATAAATGACGGCAAAATAGGGCCATTTACATGTAGCTTTGGCTATGGATTTTGTATGATTCATTTCTAGTCACATATTTGCACCCTCAGCTTCCCAGTATTGCCAGTATTTCCACGATAACCTATTATTTCAGCCATTTATAATTTGCTCAATGTTTTCCCTACTGAATAGCAACAATAAAGCTTGCAGTCTAGATATCTATGTCAAAATTGGGGAGTAACACTTAACACCAGTGACTAGTACTTTACACAAGTGAAATTAATGTGTTCATCCAATTGCCTTTAATGCTTGAAAAAAATTAAAGCAGTTGAACTATTAAACTTACAGAACTAGTTACTGTTTTGCATGTGCAGTTAGGACGTTTTCAAAGGGAACCTAGTTATGCATTTTAATGGTAAGCAGTACCAGCTACTGATATTTTCACAGGCATTATTAAAATAAAACACAATTCAAAGCCTTTCAGCTGGGATGTTGGGCACCTTTTATCACATACAGCCGCCATTTCACCAAAGCATACTGAGGGTTTCGTGTAGAGGGTTTTGTGAAGAAACCCATGTATTGCTCACTCTTCAAACAACCCTCTCTTATCTTCGCTAATTTGTATTCGCCTCAACACCTGCCCCGCTGCCTGCCGAGCAGATAAAAGCTCACAGGAGGCACTCGCCCCCCCCTCAGTAATTCCCTCAGCATCTTGAGGGAGATGACAGCCAGGGAGGGAATATGGCGCTACGCGACTATCAACGCGCCTTCTGTCGCCCCGGGGCCGCACTACCCGCCGGGGCCCGGCTACTCTCCGTCAGTCCTAACGCCGGTGCCCGTGCCCCCTCAGCGGGGCTGCCGAATCCGCGGCCGCCCCCGCCCCGGGCCCAGCCGCCTTCCCGCCTCCGCCTCCCCTCCACAGGAGGCCGGGGGCGCATGCGCGGCGCGCGCTGAGGGCGGGCCCGCAGCCCGCCGCTGGCTCACGTGGTACGGCGCGAGGTTCCGGGCCGCCGCCGTGTGAATGTGAGTGCTGAGGAGGGGAGGGGGCGCGCGCTGCTGCCGCCGCCGGGCGGGGAGGTGGCAGCCGGCTCCGCGGCGCCCTGCCGCCTCCTGCCGGCGGGACCGGCCCCCATGGGGCGGTGTGAGGGTGGGAGCCGGCCGGGAGGCGAGAAGGGGAACGAGGGGCACAGCCCGCGCCGGGGTGCGGTGTCCCGTTGTGGCGGCGGCCCCAAGGGGCTGCAGGGCGGCCGTTAGCTCGCTGGAGCTGCCTCCTTGTAAGTTGCTCTCGGCCCAGCTGGGCGCCGCCCGCCGCCGGGAGCCGAGTGGCGGAGCAAAGTTTACGGAAATGAAGTTTCGGAAATGGCAACAAATATCTGATGCCACACACTGTAACGGCTCCTAGCGCTTCCCTCTCCCTCCCGCGTCTGTGGGGCTTGGAAAGGCTTTAGAGGCGGTGGAAGGAGGCGGTGGCTGGAGGGGCAGAGGGTGTCCCTCCCGCAGCGGCCGGGATGTCACCGTGCCGGGTCCCCGGGCCCCGACCCCGGGCCGGGCTCGCTTATCGGCGCGCTGCAGCGAGCGCTGCCTGGGCGCAGGGACACCCTAATATGTACTGCATATTACCTCCCTTCATACTTATTTACTTCGTTTCGCTTCAGCAGTATTTTTTGTTGATTACGTACATAACTGTTTGTTAGTTTTGGATTTGTTGGGGTTTTTTTGTTTGTTTGGGGTTTTTTGTTTTTGTTTTTTGTTATTATTTGACCGGAACTACATTCCTTCCTTCCTTGTTACAATAGAAAACAAACAAACAAAAACACACAACTAAAAACCAACCAACCAAAAGCCTGGAATTGACTTGTACCTCTATCAAAGAAGGAGTAGTGACAAATGTACCTGAACTGTGTTTGGTAAACTTTCTTCCATTCGTATAAATATTGGGTCTAAGTAATTCAGGTGTTTATAAATAATGTGTTTCATCACAGCAGGGTTGGTTTAATTTCCTGAGAGAGCGCAATTTTGTTTGTATTTTGTTTGTTCAAGGAGATTTGAGGTCTGACAAAAGTTAAGATTGTGCTTATACTAGAAAATGTGTATTTCTGAATTGTTAGCTTATTTAACCAATATTTAAAATTTATTTCATTGAGAAGTAGGCTCCCTGCCCTTCCTTTCTCCTACAAACTCCAGACAGTTTTCCCCCCAAAGCAACACAAACTAAAGAACTAAACTTCTAAGAGCTCTTGTGCTTCACAGTTCTGAAGCGGAGTCAGGGAAGCATTGGTTTTAATTATATTAAAAAATTCTTGAGATAAATGGAGGAGGATTGCGTTCTGGTATAATTACCCAATTTTAGGATTGCAAGTTTTATATATGTATTTATATATTCTGGTATAATTACGTAGTTTTAGGAAGTGTAAGTACTGCAATCAAGTTAAAAAAAAACCAACCCAAAACCTCTGACCCTAATTAAAGTAGTTAAACGATAATATTAAAGATATTAAAACTCTTAACTGTGGCCTTATCTGAAGTCCACTGTTGTTCTGATATGTTTTTATCTTTTAAAACTGTGACATCCTCTCATTTTCGCCAGTACAGTGATATAACTATTTTTGATTATTTTACTCCTCTTACCTTGAATTATGTGTAGGTGTATCCTTGTATTTTGAGACATAGTTACTAATTACTGTCTGTTTTGAGATGGGGCTAGTAAGAATGTTTAACAAGCTTTTCTGTGTCCCTTTCCTTGCACAAAACTGGGAAAGGACTTCATGTGTTTATTATCTCCCCTCAAAATATTATGATAAAGTAATTCTGACTAACGGACCACTGAGGTTCAGCAAGAGCTGATGCTTCAGAGGAAGAAATTATCTATTGACATATTTTTTTTCTTTCTAGCTTGCTCAAATATGCTTTATCTGTTACATATAATATAATCAAATATGTTTGATTATATAAATATAATCAAATATAATATAATATAGAATTAATATTATATATAATATAATCAAATATGTTTGATTATATAAATTTAGAGATAGATAAAACTATTTTTGTGTTTCTTTTAGGTTTTCCAAGCAAAAAAAAGCAGTGGTGACATGTTGCTGTTGTGGTTCCTGGATATATCCTGAACAGATTTTTTTCAATGAAGGAAAACTTAGTAATTTCTAATTTTCATAAAAGTGTTCAAAGGTTCCTGCGTTTTCTGTCTGTTCTACACTAAATGGTTTACTGATTTGGCAATTGCAACAGTATTTCTATTATATAAAACTTATATATGCAAATCCAACTCCTTTTGACTGTGTATTTATAATCAGCTTCTTGACTAGAGTAAGCTGTAACCATGAAAAGGTTTTTTCTGGCGAGTTCCGTTTCAGGAGCTGATTTGTACTGCACTATGCAAAGACTGGTGTGATCTTTGCTTCCAGAGGAGAAAATAGGCGGTATCACTAGTATATGTGTTACAAATCAATCATCCTCACCATGGATGAGGCCTTAGTTCTGAGGTGTGTGAACAAGCCACTTCCACAGTGGTTGCCATCCGAAGGTAATGGAGAAACTGAAAGATCCTGCAGGAAGGAATGAGTTTAGTGGTAGCTTAGTCAGATAGTGACTGTATATTCAATAATTTCCTGGATCACAAACTGAAGAGGTTTTGAAGACTTTGTTACATCAAATAATGCTTCTCATATTGCAACTACAGGATTTTTTGGGGTCTTTTTTTAACTTCTGTCTTCTTTTTCTTTCGGCTGGGGTCACTGTTTTTGTTCAGATTCTGGTTGCTTAAGTCACTGCTGTATGACACCCAATGTGTAAATTGCCTGCGATGCATCATATCAGCTTGAGGGTCAAGCTGGTGTCTGAAATGCATAATATAATTTCCAGAATAAGTCATCCAGTCCATGCTTGGTCAGTTTTGTTGTATTGATGGAAATGCTGACAGAGGAAACGTGCAGCTGAAATCATCCAGTCCATGCTTGGTCAGTTTTGTTGGTATTGATGGAAATCCTGACAGAGGAAACGTGCAGCTGATTGTAGTTGTACTTGGTGGTGGAGTAGCTCCTTAGAACTGAAGGGCTCTTTGGGCAATTAGACTGACCTCTGCTAGAATTAAAACATCCAAGTTTATAGCTCCCTGAGAGCGGCCTAAGGAAGCCCGTTGGTTCTACACGCTGTGTGGTGTTAGGAAGCATTGTTTGCTGTGTTTTTATGGCTGACTGAATAATTTGAAGATTTTGAATTAGAAGTGGATGCTATGTAGGAAATGAAGGCGAGCATACAAGATATAGTTACCTTAAGCATTATTAGAGCGTTAGTAGTCTCAAATAATGAGAGTATAGCAGGTGTTTGCAATGATAAGCCTTAAGGAAAAGTCCAGTGGATGCTTGTTCTAATGTTTAGATTTGTATATTGATTCTAATGAGATTTAAATATATTACAAATATATATAGTAAATTAATTTCTCTTTTGGGAATGAAAAAGTGATATTGCAAGTTAATAATTATAATGAAACAATTTGAATAACTGTATTTTAACTGAGGAATGGACAGGTTGCAGTGTTTAAGTATTTTTCTTTTTAGATTAAGTAGCAGTAGTCAAACTAATCAGGCAATTAAAAGGCTATTGCTTAGTGTCTCAGATGCTCATACTTCAGAGGTGAAGCAGAGTGTGAGATACTCTAAAAAGAGAATTTTTGACATTTGACCTAGTCTCTTCTATTCTTTCCTCTGAAAGCTGTCTCATTTATTTTGGGATAAGGTGGCTGAAAGTATTCTTGGCACGTATTGTTTAAGATGTAGGTATTTTATTGTGAATAGTAATTGTCAGACCATTCAGAAGAAAATTTTCAGCTTTAAGTTGTTAGCTTAAAAGCTTATTTTGTTAAGGGCTTCTTTTTAGTGCTACATCAGAGGATTAAAAAACTATAAAATACTTTCAGTTTTCACGCTGAAGCAGACAAAAGAGGTAGAGAAACTTCCCTGTTCTCACAAAAAGTTTTGAAGAACACAAAATGTGGCATATTAAAAAAAAGGCTTTGTGAGGTAGCCTTTTATGCGGTCATTTTATGTTGATATTTACCTTTAAATTGTTTCCTTCAGCAGGGTAGTTACTGACTTAAATTATGTTGAAACATTTGTGTTACAGATGTATGTCTTCTCATACCAAATTCTGAAATGCTTTGTTTTTTCAGTTTAAAGTTCAGTATTCCTTTGTGAATGAAAGCACATTATGCCCTTTAAAGGCCATTAATCCAGAAGTCATTCTTTATAAAGTAATTACTTTTATAATTATGTCAGAACCTTGTCTTTTGTTATGAACTATGCAATTGACTACACAGTTCAAAGCTTATTGTAACTGACAGCTTGTGGTTGACCTTCTTCTTGCATACATATTAAATATAAACAGGATGATTCATTATGTTTCAAATTTTTGAGTTTTTTCTTGCATTGTTTTTTTTTTCTGCTATGCCTGCTTTTCCTCCTCCCCACTTCTTCCAAAGTTTAAAGGCAATAGTAAAAGGATTTACAGTTTGCTGATTCTTCCTTTGTAGGACTCCTCTTTTGCCCTAAAAACACTGTTTCTGTTTCATTCTTTACTTGGATAAATCTTTGTACCCTGAAACTGTATGTTCATAGACAAGTAGCGTGGGCCTGTTGAGGCTTATCTGTAGTGTGAACTGGTTTATGCTCAGGATCTGATATTCACTCTTTACATGTTTCAAGTCGTTTTGACATTGGTCTAGCTCTAATCGGGACACAAGGCTGAATGCCCGGGCTTTTTCTGGAGTGCACTGGTTTTTCCTGGAACACATCTCCTGGTTTAGTCTCATCTGGAAAGAGACTAGTTAATGGACACTCAGGCCACTCCATGATGTAAACCACAGTGAAGTCAGGAAGGGCAATGGAGAAATTCACTTCAAAAAAAGTCATATTCCTGATCTGAACTGGAAGAGTAACCCTGGGATTTTTTTCTGTCAGTGAAGAGTTGTACAATGCTAAGGTACCTCCATTACAAATCCTTTGTGCATAGCAACCAAAAGAACAAAGCAATTCTAGAGGGAAGATTGGTGGCTCATCTGAAGATCAGGATGTGCAATGTAGATAACAGGAAGATCTGTAGATCACGGCTGCATTCACCCTTGATGGGAATGAGATCTTATTTATCTCCATCTTTTCATAAAAATCTAGGCTTATGTTACAGTGTGATTTTTTTTTTTGTTAAATTATTTTTATTTTTTAAGAAGGGCAATGGGCTGCATTTTGCTTCACATAAATCAAAATTTCAGGGAAGTTCTGTCCATTTTGGGGGGAGTAAGGATGCAAGGAAATACTCCTAACTTCAAATTAACTGCTATAGGAAAAGACAGTATAGCATTTCATTTTGACTAGTATTTACTAAAATACTTACTTTATAATATGATTTTTTCAGTAATATGAAGTCATAATATTTTATGGTTGCCAAGTGAGCAAGGGGGGTTGTCACAGTAAAAATAGAAGTTTAAATGCTTATACTTGGTCAGTACAAAACAAACAAATTCCAAGAATGTTTAGTTCAGACATTTATCTTGAGTAGGTGACAAAAATGCAGACACGTGGCAGCCTAGATGCAAGACAAATGTCCATTTCAAGTCTGTTCTGGAAATTTGTACATTTTGAAGTGGGTGGCATGTTTTCAAAGAAGAAAAAGGAATAAGTGCTTGATTGTTTCAAGCCTCATTAGACTTTTAATAAACAGAGTAGAGGCTGAGGAAGAATGTTCAAACAGTGGAAAGCCCTATATATTTTAAGTGAGCTGCATTCCATAAGGCTCTCAAACAACTACTGTTTTCTATGTATTTTTCCTTTATAATCAAACACATAGTGTGTCTTGGCTGATTTATAATACAGGGCACTACTGGATTCATGGTGTGAACCATTCCCAGTCATGTTACATGATTATTGTACAGATACATGCTGTCTGAGGGTTTCTTATTCCTAAGATCATGTATGTTAAAAGTATTAAAATTGGGAATTAAAGAGTATCAAAATGGGGGGGACTTTAAAAGTAAGGCTGTAGTATTTGACAATTTGAACAACGTGATATGGAAAGATTTTGAGGTTTCCACATAACTTGTGTATAAATGATGTTCACTTTTAAATTCTAACAATTTTTATGTCAACTGATTTGTGGTGGGGAAAAATTTAGCTGTGTCAGTGGTACGAGAAAAGTCAGAGGTTTGGGCAGATTTTGGTATATCTGGTATCAGAGCATGTAATGTGGAAAAAAAAGAATGACAGTGATTAAGCTTTTGATTATCTTAAGTACTTTTTTTTGGTCACTTTGACATTAAAAAGTCAAAGGCTGACAATATGAATTGTCATCTGCAACAATCAATTTACACTTAAAGAGGCCTTAGCTCATTTGAACTTTGTAGGGGCTACATCTGTGGTCTCTGTAGTTAAACTGAGCATTAGAAACCAATGTTCAAAGGCACCAGTGGAGTTAGTTATATGTTCAAGAGGCCTGGTATAAAGTGTGTTTCTGCTGTTTCCACTTTGTTTTGGGCAAGCCTTAGATGTCATGTAGTGTCTCTGAGATTAGACCATGAGAAAAAAAAATGCAGTGAATTCCTTCTAATGTAGCAAACCTATTACTTGCATTCTGTTCTACTACAGCTGTTTGGAGGCTGCTGCCAGGGTTTTGGTTTTTTTTCCCCTCTTAAAGTGCTATAGTAAGCATAAACGTAACAAAGAGAAATCTGGATACTATAGTAACTTAACTATTAGAAGTGGCATTAGTTAATTATGTGCGTGAACTAGCATGGCAGTATATGCTCCTCTCACTTAGATAGAAGTAGAGGAGGTAGGTTGGTCCCTAAGCGATCATCTTTGATGTTAAACCCTGTGCAGGTTTCGTAGTTGCTTTTGCTGTTAACAGGATAATGCCATTCAGAAGTCATTTCCTTCTTTTCTATGTGTTCACTTACAGTGTGGTGCAACCTGATCAAATTATTAATGATTCTCTGAATAGCTAAAGAAAAATGTTTAGTAAAGTGCTTGCACCAGTGGTTTGTAGAAATGTGCAATGTAGTAAATCCTAATAGGCATAATGTGGAATGTTAAACTTTGTGCCTTGAGCGGTTGTCCTTTTCTTCTTATAAAGTTGTTGGTTTTTTCTGCTGCCCTCCAGAAGAATTACGTTGTTGCTTGTTTATCTAATAAAAATGTTTACAGAGGAAGCATTTGATAAGATGAATTAGAAAGGAATTTAAGCTAAATAAAAAGTTACTATATTAGCAACTTACTCTGTTTTATAATATAATGGAAAAGGAGGTGAATGGGGATTGAGATAAGAATTCTGTATACATACAGGTGTTTCAGGAAGTTTCATTTGAAACCTGATGGTGACTTTTTGAAGAGTAAGTGTATTTTGCTGGTTCTGCTTTGTTGATAATTATATGAGAAATAATGTATTGTGTATCTTCAATAGTTTAGCAAAGAATGGGCATCCTAGAGGTGGAGAAGAGTGGCCACGCAATTGTTATACCACCTTGGAGAGTTTTGAGAACTAAAAATCATACTGGCCATGTAGAGGTAGCCCTCAGAAGCTGCTTGAAGTTCAGGCTCTTCCTGTCTGCTGCAGGTGGTTCCACTCTCTAGAAAATCCATATCACCTTTATGTTGTATTCTCCAATGCAGCTTCCTCCCTCCTCCCTTCATAGGCTTGCACAGGTTATCTCGGTGCCCTTTCTCAATTTGTCATAGTAACACTATTGTTAGCTAGATCTAGAACTCTCTTAATCCTCCTATTTTGCTGTAACTGAAAATTTTATGTGCTGTTCTTGTACATGTTTTCCTCCTACAGATATTTTTTTTTCTCCATTGCATGCTTTTAAACAAAACTTTGAATTCTAGTCGCTAGGAAAGCTGTAACAATTTTCAAAGTTTACATTTAGGCATACTTAGCTGTGTCTCTGTTACTTTTTGAAATGGTAACTTCAAATTTTCATTCTTAGCTTGCACTGAATATTTGTAAAAGTTGGAAAAATGGTAATAAGAAAAAAAATTATGTAGCAAAGATGCGAAGCCTGAAAACCAAGACTCTGGAGAAGAACTTTTAACTGCTTTCCTTCCAATTTTAATAATTGTGAGTGAATCAGGATATTAATGAGAACATGTCTAGAACACCCAAGAATCTTGTAGATAAGGTAAAGCCTGTCCAGGAACATGAAAGAGAGGTTTCAGACTTTTTTCTCCCTCATAATGCTTGTCTGGATTATCTGTATAAATACCTTTTATTTGTGTCTTATACCACTTAAAGTTCTGGGGTTTGTTTCTCACTTGAATTTTTGTGATTTTAAAAAGGTCTCAGCTGATTAGCTTGAAGAATTTGCTATTTAAAAAAAAGTGATGAGCTTGAAGACACCCTTGTATATGTATAATAATGCAGTTATCTTTTTTCTTTCAGAATTCCCAAAACTTTTGTGGTTTTCAATTCAAACAAAAGACTAGAAATCAGAATAATCTTCACATTTCTTTGAATAAGAAGTCATAATGCAACGAAGGCAGGGAAGAGTCAACGCTGGACTGCTTTTGCTGCTTTATCAAATTTCTCAAGTTGGACTCCAGAACATTCCTTCTGTTACCCTTGGGGTACTTGTACTGAATATTTTTCTCTTTCTGAACCCTGTGAGGCCACTGTCTGAAGTGTGCATCAGTGTAAAGGAAGGCTTCTACAGAAAGAACTGGCAGCGTTTACTGCTTTCTCCTTTCCATCATGCAGATGACTGGCATTTATATTATAACATGGTTTCCATGCTTTGGAAGGGGATAATGCTGGAAAAAAAGCTTAAGAGCATATGGTTTGCATACATAATTGCAGTCTTTTCATTGCTGATTGGAGTTGTTTATATGGTGCTGGAATTCATGCTTATGAAAATTCTGGATGATCCTTCGTATGAAATGAATTGTGCTGTGGGTTTTTCAGGTAAGGTATAGAATTAGAACAGTTTACATATGTGAAATTAATATTTATAGGTCCTATACAGCAATATTTGTTGAATGCAGGAAGCGGATAGGTGTACATCTGTATACATGTATGTGGTCACTATATCAGTAAAGTTATCCTATTTTTTAATTTAAAGCATGTACTTTGGGTACACCTGTACTCATGCTGTCATTGGGGGCTAGCATTAGAAGGCAAATCCTCTCTTTCAACCTCTGAGAAAGGTGCTTTGGCACTTCTAAGGGTTCCTTGTGGTATTCGAGTTGGAATGTCCTGGTAGTTGCTCAATTGGAGCTTCAGATATTCTCTGCTCACCCACCCTTTGGTAACGAGACATGCTGAGCTCTAATATTGGCCTGGATGGTGGCTGCAGGGGCACTGAGTGCAGCCTCTTTCCCTGAGGGGTTTTTCTGTCTGTGCTCAGAAACAGCTCTGATATGGGGCAGCTGCAACCCTCCTGAGACTGGTGAGAAAAGAGGTGTGTGAGATGGCTGAGAGAAGCCTCACCAGGGGCTTTTTCCCCCATTGCTCAGCAGCAGCTTAGAAGCTCAAGCCCTCTGTATCATCCTTGCCTGAGCTACGTTGCATCTGTACCTCGCCGTGTGCTTCTCTGGCCTCGGCCCTGACTGGACTCCCTGACTTTCTTTGTCAGGTCCTGCTTTGTCAGGAGGATGAGCCTGCTGATCTTGGGTCCTGGCCAGCCCCACCTGCCGTCACCAGCCCACTCTGCGCACTTTGCCCAAGGACTATGGGACTGGGCCCCTACTGGGGAGGTGGGTGCCAGCCTGCCTGCCTCCCTGTTCCCTTTGGATATGCTTCCTTTGAGCATCATGCTCTTGCTGCTCCCTAACAGGGACTGCAGGACCCTACTGAATATCTATTACTAGTGGTAGAATGACTGAAATAGGTACACCCAGTCCAGTCTCAGCTGGATGTTATAGGGTTAGCTTTTATATACTACTTCTATAGGGTTAGCCTTTATACAGTTCGCCCAACACACATCCCTGTTTATATTTGATCCCAGAATAACGATGTTTACATCACTGGATAGATTAAGAAATTTTGCCGTCTTTTGTTTTTTGTGGTGTTAAAAGGGGAGGGAAACCTTTTCCATGTTTTTATTTGATATATCAGTATTGATGTTCAACTCTGCTATCTTTTCCATGTCAAATCTTTTAATTGTTGATTTTTCAGAATTTTTTTTTACAACTGTATGAACTTTGTCTTGAGAGAAACTTCTTCAAAACCATTTTGAAAGTTGCATTAAATTGTGTGAACTCATTTTGTCATATCAGCTATTGCTTGCATGATAAAACAGTTGCAGTCAATTAGAAATGAATGATTATTTAGTGTAATTAAAGGTGATTTATCTACTTTTTTTGAGAAACAAGTGATTCTGGAGTATATGTAAGATGATTTTCCATTAATTCAAAATTTGAGCCTACTGTTGAGCTTCACATGCATTTATTTGTCTTGTTTTCAATAATGGCTTTTCTCAACCCACAGAACATTTTTTTTGAGTTCAATAATTTTGTCAATATTTCAACTAAAATTTCCATTTTAAAATTGTTTGTACCATTTTGAATACCTGGATAGCTACAGTAAGAAGGCATATTAAAAAACAACTCAGAATTGGCTGTTATACAGATATGTACATTTTTTCCTTTTTTTTTTTAAGTCACTGAAAACTATCACTGAAAAAACAGCTTAGAACTGTTTTTCTAGCATGCAACAGAAATGGTTTGTGGTGCTGTGAAACTGCATGGTACTTCAGTTTCAGTAGTTATGTTGTTTGCATTTCTTTGTTTGTGTGCAAGTACTTCTTTCTTCTTAAGTACTTCTGGTTTCTTCTTGCTTGCAGGAGTCTTGTTTGCTTTGAAAGTTCTCAACAACCATTACAATCCAGGAAGAGTCAGCAGTGTTCTTGGAGTGCGGATACCCAGTAAATATGCTTGTTGGGTGGAGCTGGTGGCTATTCATTTAATCTCCCCAGGGTAAGTACATTTGATGTTTCAGAGGTAGGAGAAGAGATTGGGCCATCTCAAACAGTTTGAACTGTGTTATGAAATGAGTGTAGTGTTAGCTGGTATTTAAATGGAGCGTTGGGGCTGCGGTTAAGTGTTGAGGTTACAGTTTGCTTTTTTCCTTAACACCCTGTATGCTGACTACATTTCAAAATAAAAAACTGACATACTGTGCCCAGAAGGTATTACTAAGAATTTGAGGGGAGATAACAAAAGTTGATGGACAAGGAAAAGGGACATGTGTCTTCAGCAAAGTAAGTAAACTAATATGCTGTAGCACCAAGGGCTTCATTAGAAAAACAGCATTCCACTGTTTGCTTTCTATTTCTGTCCTAATCCCTTTTGTCCATTTGTTATAGTCACTTCTCTAGTTTATGATAAAGCTATCATCCAGTGTTCTGCACATTTTATGCAGTTTTATTGTCCTACAGTCTTGCCAATCGCCTCCCTCAGTTGCTTGACTGCAGAAATGTCTTTGGGGTAGAAAGCGTATAGACAGTCCAGAAATAATGTCTAAAACCTTTTCATAATTTTGTAGAAGCTTAGATTGCTGCCTGATCTGAACAACCTCTACACGGTTATATGCAGTCCTGATAGGATAGTTTTACAGCACTTAAATAATAATGGGGGCCATAGAAAACAAGTTGTAATCTCCAGAAATTCATGTCCCAGAACACAGCATTTTTAATTAGTAACTGCCAAGTGCCTTGAAATGAACCATAACAATTGTAGCTCTTAGAGCATTGCTCTTGCACGCTCATCTGTGTGCTGAGGGCATGTTGTAATATTTGAAGTGTCTGATTAAATGGTGTCCCTTTGTAGATCTAGTTGCATAATTTAGTTTTGAATAGATAAGAGGTTAGTAATTGGGGCAGAACTCTGTCCAGACAGAAAGGCATGTGATAAATTTGGGTCTGCCTTAGTGGAATGATGTATAGGGATCCCCTGAAAATCCATACCAATGAAGGATTCAAAAATTATATTGAGACTGTTGGAAACTTTGATTTTTGTGCTGTTCATTGATGAGAACTTTCCCTCAGGAGCAAAAGGGCTAAGAACAATCAACCAACCAAAAAACTCCAGGTTTGACAGGAATGGCATTACGTGTTGAGAACCCTTTCATAGCCTTTTATTCTTTTGTTAAACTTAGCTTTTCCTTTTCTATGCTATTTACCCAACATTTTACAAAACTACTAACAAGTTTTCCATTTCCATTTAAAGAAGCAAGAAGCAATGGCATTTTCCTGTATGGGGCTGTGTAAATGTACTGGTTTGACTTTTACTTATGCAGTCATTTCATTTGGTTTAATTTGCATCCAGGTAGGTTGTTTAGCACTGGTAAATTGACTACATGGCATACTTTCTAAGCAAGATTAAATTTTGTAGCAAAGTGTATAAATTGTTATGGGCAAGTGATTCTGTGCTTGTGTTAATTTGGAAATAAACTAGGTATAAATACTTGGACTTGATTCCCATGATCTCAAAAAATTTATTGTTTTTCAAAAATTAAGTTGGTCTACATCTTTCTAGTATATCATTTTGATATTATTCCTTTGTTTGCTTGTTCAGCAAATGCATACTTCCTAGCCTTGGAGTAGGAGATGGGTGGAAGTAAGACCTTTTCGCAAAAGACTGCAGCAGTGGCTTAAGCTACTTCTGTTACAGAATCACAGAATTGTGGTGGTTGGAAGGGACCTCAGAGATCATCGAGTCCAACCACAAAAACAAAAAAACAAAAACAAAAACAAACCACCACACCACCCACCACCTAAACACACAACAACAACCAAACCAAAAAAACCATCACCCACCCACTCAGCAGCCCACGACAAACCAATAATCTTGGGCACTAGAGCATGCCCTGAAGAAACATGTCTACACGTTTCTTAAATACCTCCAGGGATGGTGACTCCACCACCTCCCTGGGCAGCCCATTCCAATGCCTGACAACCCTTTCAGTAAAGAAATGTTTCCTAATATCTAACCTGAACTTCCCCTGGCGTAACTTGAAGCCATTGCCCCTTGTCCTGACATCTGTAACTTGGGAGAAGAGAGAAGAGACTGTTGTTAAGTGCACAGGTTTGTCCTGTGGGAGAATTGTGTGCATAAATAATAATGCCTACCAGACTTTGGAGTCTGCTTTTGGGAAGAGGTTATGGGAAGTTAAGTAATAGGTATAGCCTTTCTCACTCTGTTTTCATTTGGTGAGTCAGGTAACTGACTCTACAGAATTGAAACAATTCAGGATAAATCCACTGATAGTGATGAGGAGTTCATTTGAATTAGTTGAAAGGATACGGGAACAATACTAATGTAAAAATTAGTACTAAGAGGGTTGTAAACACTGGGTCAGAATCTCTCAAGTGGAAAACAAATACAGTCCAAATGATTTTCCCTTTAGTGATACCAGTTTTCATAGAAATTACACAGCCAAATGAAAAAGTATGATTAATTCTGTTTAGACGATTTTTCTGCAGTAATGTGCACATCAGCTTGATGGCAAATGTCTTCAGGAAACAGTATTTAGACATATTGCATAATTAACATTAGTATGAAGTGAATGGTTGAGATAAATAAGATCTCTGAGGATATCTGCATTTTCAAACAAAACAATTAAATGAGACATCATTTGAATTTCTTTGTACCAGGGAGAGCATTAGTTAATACTGATAAAACTCATTGACATTTAGAGAAGAAAACACGCAATTTAAAAAGTCGAGAACCCGGTTTTTATTCCCATTCAAAGTTCAGCTTGTATTATAGAAACTGAAAAATGTACTGTGGAAAAAAAAGTCAATTTTTCTTTATTAACCAGCAGGAAAAGGTAAGTAGTTTATCATATTGCAATCAGGAGAACGTTTCTTCATTAGTCTAACTGAAAATTAACAGCCAATTTTTACCTAGTAAGATATACATTCCAATCAAGACGTTGCTATTATTATGAATAGTGTAAAAAGCCTATTTCGGAATCGGTTGATAATGGTGGTTGCTTTATTGCTGATAATGTAGGAGTTTTTAATTATATCCAGGATTATTTACTGTATATAAAAAGCAGAAAAACCTCAGTTTTCTGGATTAGACAAGAAAGAAGAGTGGAATTTGTAATACAAGTGAAAGGAGCCTTGGTAATAAGTTTATGGACAAGACTTCTACATGCAACTATTTTGTGCTATTTATAAAGTGTTTATTAATTTCTTTTCAGCCAAAATCCATGGCATTTAGTTCCAAATTTTGCATATAATTCTGCCTTGTGAAAACAGTTGTAGTTTTGCCATTAGCTTTAATGTCTGCAGATAAAACTCAGGCAGCCTCATAAGCAAGAAATCCATTATGCAAATTTTTTAGAAAGGCAATCAACTGAAAATGAAAATTCACTGTAAAATGTAGTAAAATGTCAAGAAGATTGACATTGAAGTATTATTGAGGATTAATGATTCAAATATATTTAAGTTCATTGAAAATAGGAGTATCCACTTTGGACTAAGGCATGTGGATAGAAGAGCATTAATTGTACGTGTAAAACAGTTTTTTTATGTCATGTACTTAAATTGAATAATTCCTGAAAGACTCTAGGGCATCTGAATAAATCTGATCTCAAAACAAATGCTCTGAGTGATAACTTCAGAAGGACAAACATATATATGTCTATATACAAATGTATGTGTATATAGTTTATATGTATCAATATTTAGTCTAATGCACTTTTAAAGATCATCACTATAATAAACTCTGGTTGCTCTTTGCAAGGTCTTAGTAGCCCTCCCATTTTCCCTCCCGAAGCAGAGACAAACGGAGAGAATGGATGCAGATCCCAGGAGCATCTGGGAGGTCTCTGCTTCACTAGGATGGAGACTGTTTCTCCAGGCAGTCTGCTCTATTACTTAAATGTTTTTAAACCTCTGGCTGTGACTTATGTCCATTACTCGTTATTTTATGGAGAGTGTATTCTTTCCTATTTGTGACAATATTTTCTGTATTTCAAGATTATTATATCTGTGAGAGAATTCTTCAGTAGACTGAAGTGATTGTGATCCCTTCATTCTTTTCTCAGAAGTACTTTTGTGGGCTCCCAATTTTTTTGTTGATTTTTTTTTTTGCACAGTATGCAAAAAGGAGGTTCATTTCTACCCATGAGACCTACTGAGTAGAGTGGAGTGGAAGCCTACTTCACTTCACTTCCCGACAGTGCTCCTGTTAACGTAATTCTGGTGAAATACTTGAATTGCACTCTGTTTTTTTTCCCGAACCACTACTTCATTTTGTTAAGGTTGCTTAAGTTCTAATGCCATCTCCAGTGAGCCTTACAGCTTCTCTTAGTTTGTCATTTGTAAATAATATTTGGAATAGATTCTTGCAGAAATCCACTTGATTCGTATCCTAAATTTGATAATGAATCACTGACAAGTACGAAGTCAGACTTACCAACCACTTAAAGATCTGCTTAATGTAGTTTTAGAGTTTAAGGGTTTTAAGTCTTTTTTTCATGACACATAACTGTGAGACAGTGCTTGCATTCTTAAAGCATGTGTGACATCTGCTAATTCTCCCTCTCTGTGCAGCTTGTTGCCCCTCAAAGGAGAAGTTTTCATTGATTTGACATTTGTTCCTGATAAATCTGTGTTCTGTTTCTGGTGTTTTTACCTTGGTTGAAAAATTATGTGTCTTGGAACTATTTGTTCATCAATTACTATCTGGGAACAGAAGACAGTCATTAGTCTGTAGTCCTCTGACTAGAGTCCTCCTCTTCCTTTTCTTTTTTTTTTCCTCTTTTACCTGCTTAAAGATTATTGTAGAAATACCCTTACAGTCCTCTAGAACCTTACCCATCCTCAAAACAGCTGGGAAAAGACAAAAGTTAACTACTTCAGAATTTTGCTGCATAGTTATGCTTTTGTATTTGTTTTGACAATGTTGAAAGCTTTTAATAAAACTGCTTTTTTTTTGTAAAATTGGATATTATCTTTGTTTTACTTGTTACATTTGGAAAATATCTATGAAGATGTTTTCCATACTATAAATGACACAAAGCATTGGTAAAAAAAGGTATTGCCATTTGAGTAAATTACAGTATAACATGTTCTAAAATGAAGTCATGTTTGCTTCACTTGACTGTAACCTTAAGCGTTTTATTAATGTAAGGGTAGCTGTCTTTTTCACTTCACAGAATTGCTTTTCCTTAGCAATTATAAGTTGCAAGGTCTACTGTTGATCATGTTCAAATTAATTTTATGACAGCATATGGTGAAAATTTAATGTGATTGTACTCATTTTTTGTACGTCAGTGATAGTGTATATGATACTAGTTCTTATTTCAAAAACCATGTTTAAACACTTTCATTGTAAGCTTCTACTCCTTGAATATAATTTATGTTTAAATGGTCAATAGTATTTAGGCATCTAGTACACTGATCTATTCAATAGACATGAAGTGGAAATTATCCCCTTAAAGACTTTTTAAAGGTGAAGTTGTAAATAAACAGTTTCACTGTATTGCAAGCAAAGACATTGATGCTGGAGTTTGTGGAACAGCGTAGTACTCAGAAAAATCAAGAGGAGCATAAAATTTGTTTAAAACACTGCCAGGAATATAGGAGAATCACTTACATTGGTGATTTCTAGAGTAAGGTGTCTTGAAGTGTCTTAATGTTTTATGTGTACTGACGTTTTTCAAGTCGGGCATGTATTTTTCACAAATTTGGAAAACCTGTTCCAGAAAAATCTGTTCATAAAATTAGTTCCTTAGAGATATTTTATTTTGTTAACTACCTCTTACCTATAAATTTTCACATCAGCATTTTTGTGTTACTCTAAAAAAAATAATAAAAAAATATTACACATTTCTAGTTAGTTATGGCAGAGCATTGCAGCTCTACGTAGCAGAATACAAGTTTGTGGTTAAGTAGGCAGCAAAAGAGTGAATTTAGATTTGATCTTTATCTCCCTCTAGTGACACATGCATTTTCTTTTAGACTTTTACCAGTGATGCCTGGAAGTTGTATTGTCATGAGTGTGTATACTGTCACCCATGTAACTCTTTTGGATTTCTGACCGGAATGTAAAAAGCATAACGTTTAAATCTAGTTTTCATGTTAAATGGAGATTTCCTTTCTGCTTTATAAAGACAAAAACTCACATTACTTGAATCTTAGGACAACCAATGCAAATCCAATGAACATTGCGTATACTAGGAAATCTTAATGTTTAGTGTATTGGCTTCTCTATTTTCATAATAGAGGTGAACAGCTTACAAATAATGTTTAAACTGGGTTAAATTAAAATGGTTTTGCTCTTAATGTTTAAAACTGATTAAACACAAAAGAGTTTGTTGAAAATTGCTGAAATCAATGCTGAAAATCGATTTATGAATTGAGCACCCCATAGTCATGGCAATACTTGGAGCAAATCTACTTATTTACCGTAAACATATGATTCTATGTTGATGAATTCTCAATAAACCCTAGAGCCTTTTCATTCTCTATGCAAATGGACAATGATTTTTTTTTAAAGAAATAGTTGGTATGTATAAAAAGGAATTTGGATCTCAGCATTTCACTTGTTCTTTTAATTTTGAAGGCACTCTGTTATAAAGATTGCAGCAGATCTGCATTCATGCTTATCTCAGATTAATTGTAGGATTGTGTTGATAGTGCAGTAGAAAGTACTGTATATATGCTTCCACTTGAAACTGTTTTTGGCAGAATCTACCTAGACATTTCAGCATAGTTCTGTGGATTTACTTTTTTTTTTGTAGATTAAAACTAGTTTCCTACCAGTATGTCTCTAAATGCTTTAAGGGAAATGGTGTTCTGTCCTTTAAATAAGCAATTAAAATGATGTCTCCAAGTAGTTTCCAGCCTCTTCAGGATTTTTGTTAGCTACTTTTCTGTAGCTGTCTATAGTATAGGTAGTTATGAAGAAAGAAAACTTGGTGCTATGTCCTTGGAGGCAAGTCATTTCTCTATGTTTGATCTCACTTGGACTTTCTCTGTTACAACAAATTCTGCACTCTGCGTTCTAGATCCCTACGAAAAGAGTCTTCCTTTCCTTCACTCACAAGATTTTCCTTTTTTGCAGGACTTCTTTTGCTGGGCATCTGGCGGGGATTCTTGTTGGATTGATGTACACTATGGGACCTCTGAAAAAGATCATGAAAGCCTGTGCAGGTATATAATTTTGCTCAGTTTGTAAAATCTGCAGAAGAGACAAATATTTTTAAAATTCAGTGAGTCTTGCATATAGAAATTCAGGCCATTCCAGCAAGTTTTTAGGCAATTAAAGATATGCTTGTTACTAAAGAGTGCAGAGGAAAAAGATTATAAGAACCACTAAATGTGTCTTTCAGATACTTTTACTTAGATGAATACCATTTATCCTTCTTTTTAAATGCTTATTTAGAGTAAAATGTTTCATATAAGATGTCAATAAAAATGCCACTTCAAATGAATTGTGGTGAAGCCATAAAAATATGCCAGAACACCGTAAGTTTCCATGTTGATTTCTACTACTTGTTTCCATTCTAGTGGAAGTCTCCACAGTTTGAAAAAGGTTGTGTGATGCTTGTGAAATTATTACTGCAATTCTCAAGCTTTCCAATGATGTAATACTACAGCTTTTCATATGTAGTAATGATAGTATCTTTAGACATCTTTAGTCTAACAGTTGTTTAAAATACAGCCCTGCAAACTTAATATGAATACTGCAGGAAATTTCAGTGCTTTAATTGGAAGTCTAAGCCCACAACAGCTGGTTGTCAGAATCCCTTTTTTTTTTCTGTGTTTGATCACTTAATGTGTTGAGTACTTTATTCATGACTCTGCCATTGACTTGACCATGGATATGGTGTTTGTTTAGTGGGAAATTATTTGTTCAGATGTGTATGCTTTTCACAGGAGGTTTTATCACAGTTTGATGGTACAGTCTGTAAGTCATATACTTTTAGCAGTTTTAAGTGGAAAAATAGGCTGGAGCATCAGATTTCCTACCCCACTGGAGTGAGCAGTCATAGTGTCACATTAATTAAATGTTAATATTGCATGTTTCTGTGGCGGGGAGGGGGGTATGTGTGTGGTTCTGATGACAATTAGGACATTTTAGGATCAGATCCTAAACTAGGATCAGACCTCACTGCCTAGTGAGGTCCTACAGTCTCCATCCTTGGATGTTTTTAGGACTTGACAAGGTAAAGCCCTGACTGAGTAACCTGGTCTGATCTCATAGCTAACCCTGCTCTGAGTGGCATTAGGGCTATGGGCCTTCTGAGGTCCCTTCCAAATTGAATTATTCTAGGATTCTGTGATAAAACCCATGGCACTGTTAGTGAAATATGTTGTGGAGATTCTGCTGCTGTGAATGTTGCTGTGTGACTAAGACCTAGAGGAAGGAGTGTTCCAGTGCCCAGGTCATCTTTTTCCTATGCAGTAGAGCAGAAACAGTGCAGTGTTATTCCACTCCTCAGTTTTCTGTGCTTTAACCCGTTTTTACCAATGTACGATCACAGTGCAGAAATTATTCATTATATTTTCTACAGAACATTTCTTAGGTTGGTTTGCATTTTTCTAGTCTACATGGATGTGTTGTTGAAATATGGCACACTGATATAAAATCTAGAACAACATAGAAGCTTGCCAATGCTATATTCTCTCACTGATGCAAAAAAATTTCATAAGTGCCAGTTGTTTCATATTTGTATCTTGCAAAAGAGACTCTGAAATAAAGGTTTAATTTAAAGTTGATTTTGTATTTTACAAACACATACAAAGTGATTATTTTATTATAATAGTACGTGTATTATTCTTATATTTAGGTGGCATTTCTTCATTTACTGACCCTGCCAGGCCAAGGGACTACTACTATTCAGGTCAGTACTCTCACCCACTTACCTGAAGACTTATTCCAGCTTTAAAAATAGGGACATCATTTTTGCTAATGATAGAAAACCTATAGATGAGGTAGTTAAATGGAAGCATATATGATATAAAAAATATTCTGCGCATATGTATACTTGCTAAATTTATTACTTCTCTGGTTATGTATTAACTTTCCTTTTTCGGGAACTGTGTGGTTGTATTTTTTGTACAAGAGGCTTTAAACCTCAAATGAAGGTCATGACTTCATAAAATGCCTCTCTGGGGAAATACCATTCCCTCTGCAGAAGATGCAGCAGGGAGGAAATTGTGTCTACTGAAAGCAGCCTGTTGAACCTTGATACATCTGCCCCAGTCTGGCAAATTTATCTGTTCCATTCTAGGATGGTTTTTTCCCCCCTCTGACAAGGAATTTCTTCTTTCGAACACAATTTACATGCAAAAAGCCCACTCCTTACCAAAATAGATTTAGGCTATCATCACAGCGTATAGATGGATAGTTGGAATACTGGCATACTTTGAATGTAGCGTGTTTGATTCACTTCTCATGCAGAACATTGAGTCATTTTATGTGGAGTGTATAGAAATAATAGGTGGAGGCCTTGTCTGGGAGGGAGAGAAGAGGAGCCAGCTGTGAGAAGGACTGTGCGTTGGATCAAAGCTACGGGATGTATGGCCTACTGTATCATATCTCCTGCGGTGATTTATGCTCTTTCCTAGACATCTGCTGTAAGAACAGGATAAATATGTAGTGATAACTCCTCGAATATCTGCCAGGGTGCGCTGGCTTGTGGCTTAAAGATGTTCTCAGCAGAAAGTTTTATGAGGGAATTTTGGCTTTAATAGCCTGTGATGGATTATTCTTCCATGAATATGTCAGAAGCTCTTTGAATTGGCATGAACTCTTTTAACACCTACAACATCACCGAAGAAGAATTTCACAACATGAACTCTTTTAACACCTACAACATCACCAAAGAAGAATTTCAGTTTACTTCCTGGCGCAGAATCTCTCATTTTTGTTTGTTTTGAACCTGCTAACTGCTAATTTCAATTGATGCACATTAATTCTTCTGTGGGAAAAGAAACCAAACCTTCATTCTTTATGCACTTTCTTCATGTTCTTTGTGGTTTTATAGACTTCAGTAGCATACTTACCAAAGTAAGCTCTTCTCTCTGGTTGAAAAGTTGGAGTGCGTATAGTTGCTTAAATGAAAACTATTTTGTATGTTTGATCATTCTTAATGTTCTCTGACATTTAGTCATGCAGGGATTTTTTTTATTTTTATAAACTTTTGAGATGTGCTTACTGTGCACCACAGTGAACTAAGGTTAGTGCTGCTTTTATTCTGTGGTGAATTTTGTCTTCCATGATGTACCTCCAATTTTAGCATTACGTTAAATAATATATCTGGAATTATGGAGGACTACATAGCACCTTTGTCAACTTTAGTATGCTGACAAGAAGGAAGCCTGGGGTTTTTTGTGTGTCTCAGGCAGACCCTGAGGTAGCCATGCTGTTGCTTTGACTTGTTTTGGACAAAAGGGAGATAAAGGAGAGGGTTAACCTGAATTATCCTGTCTTCCAAGCTTGGCTTTAGATGTAAATACATATTTACATATGTATTTGTACTTTATTTGTACTAAATTCATTTATCTAAAATGACTTAGACCTGCAATTTAAAAAAATAAATGTAGACTTATGTTCATTCCCTGTGTATATACTTTGCAATTGTCTTTCATCCCATTTGCAGAAGTCTTTATGGAAGGTGTAGCCTTTTGCTTGATATATGATATATATAATTTGGCCACCTGTGGATTAGGAAAACTCTCTCTAGTGTCATAGGCTAATGAGGCATATACAGTACCTCTTTACCTTGATTAATTTTTCATTTTCTGGTATTGCTGATATGTTAATATCTGCCTTTAAATACCTATTTAAAAGAAAAATAGACAAAGTTATCATCAGAATAGATTTTATGAAACAGTACAAGGAAAGAGCATTAGAAAAAATAAGTGTAATTTTAGCACATTTAGTAAATGAATTAGGGTTTTCTCTAAATGCAGTTCATGAATAAAGTATTAGGATGTTTATTTTGATTAATAGGAACACCTCTAACATGTTGATGTTACCGAACTGTTTCTCATTTTAAAATAAAAGATTATGGCTTTCTGAGCACTTACAATTTGATGACAGTGTAAACCATTAACTATACAAAAACTTACAGCAATAGAACAATCTTAAAATATTACATCCTTTTTCTTTCATCAGCTAATTTCATGCTTTTAGTACCAGAATTTTTATAGACTTCATGCATGCAGTTTTGAAATCACCAGAAAATAAACTTACAGCTGAGAAAATGTTCGTTCAGGTTAACGTAAGGAGAGGGGAATGAGGGAAATTTATGAAGATTGAATCAAAAGTGCAATATATAACAGCTAAATAGTATCCTGCAGTCAGTTTTATTTTTCAGCAGAATGATCTCTTGAATTTTCCGAGTATGACTGAAAGGCTTTTAAAGTTTCATAAAAATATGGCTGTAATTCATACAGATTAAAAAATACAAAAAAATCTTTTCTAACCAAAGGTGTTGCTGATCATTTGAGAAATGGCAGAATTTCAGGTTACTGGAGGTTAAGGCTAGGTGTTCACTGCAGATGTATGAAAATTCTCCCAATATTAGCTGTATGTTCCACAAAGGAAAAATTTGCAAACAGACAGAATTACAATTTTTTCATGTGTGTGATAATGTATATATGTATACATACATCTCTGTGCACATATATGTACATAAAATATATGGAGGTGTGTTTGCATAATACACAGAGGAATACATACACTCCTGTACAGAGTAGTGTGCAGTCACCCTGTTCAGTTTTTCCTGTATAACTTTAAGATAGGGTGTTGCTATATTTCTTTGTCTTAAGGTTCTTTAACACAATGACTTTTTAAAAAGAAAATATTTTTATATCCTCACTTCATAGTCTGTGCTTTTTAGTAATCACAGAAACTCCACAAGAAGTTTACACATGGAAGCCATGTAACTAGTGAGATAACACAAGGCTATCATTGATGCTAATAATCTGCAGATAAGGGAAATGGTGTGCTGTATTTGTTTCATACAAAAATATTTCCAATTTTTTCATTTTGAAAAACTTGTGTATGTTTTCAATCAGTTGGAAGAAACTGGCTACGTTTCTGTAAAACGGTTATTCAAAATTAAAAATTTCTGTAAAATGGTTATTCAGACCTCTTCCAGCTGTCTGGAAGAGAAATAAAAATATCACCCAAAGGTTTGTATTTTGAAGATGCAAAAATGGAATAGAAAAATGGGACTTTTCTCATTAATTTTTCAGTTAGGCAAGATCAGATTGTGGTAGAAGGAAGAGAGTCTTGTTCAATTCTCTAGCCAAGTAATTTTTTTTCTTTTAAATCCTATGTCTTTGAGTGGATGATGGTTTGTTCGTGCTTGTTTTTGACAAACTTTGCAAATGGTTAGAAATTCTTGCTTGTCAGTAGAGCAGGCAACGTACAGTGATTGTGACGTTAGGTGAGATCTACGGTTTGGTTGGGTTTTTCCAGGGCAGATGTAGCTGTGCAATAGCACTATATTAGCTGTATATATTACTGCAAAAATTTGCAGGAATCTTTTCCTTTGTGTTTTCTAGATCCAAACATTATTTGAATTTAGGATGGCATTGGCATGTATTGTTTATGGGCACTGGGGGGAAGGGACAGACAGGTGGGGAAAAGCCTGAAACCTACCTGGTTTTTTTGTTGCTGTTGTAGTAACCTTTATAAGGTGTCCAAGTATTGACAATTAAATGTTAAAAGGAGCTGATGAAAAGTCTTTCAATTTCCATGTGAAACTACTTAATAATGGTAATTCTAAGACACTTACTTATAACAATTAAGAAACCCCAAGATATTTGCTCCATCTTTTTTCTGTTGTTTTTCTCTCTCCTGTTACCATAGTCCGACTTTGTAAATTAAAAATTGATTCATGGCATGTCTTGTATAAGTAATTGAATCCTATTTGTTTTTCTTTCCCAAATTAAAATAATTTGTAGAAGAAAGATAGCATAGAGATAATATTTGATTTCAGTCTCCTTCTGTGTAGCAGCAGTTTATTTTCTGTATTTTGTATTCATTTTACAGACTATTATGACTATCCAGGTTACCAATACAGGACGCCAAGGAACTATTATGATTATACAGGTGGCCTCACTGAAGAAGAACAACTGGAAAGGGCAGTGCTAAACAGTCTTAATGAAAGAGGTAGGAATTTTATTGCATTTTATGGTTTAAGCTGCAATTCATACAAAGGCAGGGGAAGAATGTATTGCTTGTTATTTATTTTCAGTATTTTGGAGAACTTCAGAAGTGGATAAGTTTCCTGGTAGAATTTACAGAGAATGTAGTGTGAGGATGTAGCATCATTCTCTTAGTGTAATTACATTTATTCGTAATTGTTTACTATTTGATTACCTTAGTTACTACTGTAGTAAAAGGAATCTTTTGATAACAAAAAACCCTTAGTAAACTTGTTTACTGAGTTTGCCAAAAAAATCTTACGATACTCTAAAATGCAGTATGAAGTGGTATAATAGAAGAATTGATGTTGCCAGCACTTAAACTTTGTGTGTATATTTTTACTTTGTATACAAATTTATACAATTTATACAAATTGACAATGTACTGATGATTACTTTTCACTGTGTCCTTAAAGGAAGCTTATATTCTAGCTAGCTGAAAGACCTAAAGAAAAAAAAGATAGAAATTTTTAGAAAGAAAAATGGTGATTGTTTGAAATTTACTAGTTAAATTAGTATGCATTCATTAGAATACATTTGATCTTTTTATAATGCAAGTGAGACAAGAGGGGGAAAAATAACTTTTGTAAAATCTATTACTCAGCTTCTGAAAACTTCAAGACTTGAGGGAAAGTCTGATCAATAGGACTGACAGCACATTACTAGAACATCACATGGAAAATTTCCATCACTCAGTTATGAAAATTTTTTTTATATTGAAGTGATTTATGTAAATATTTAAATTGAAAGAGGGGAGATTTAGATTAGATACTAGAAAAAAATTCTTTACTGTGTGGGTGGTGAGGCACTGGAAAAGGTTGCCCAGGGAAGTTGTGGATGCCCCATCCCTGGAGGAGTTCAAGACCAGGGTGAATGGGTCCTTGCCCATGGCAGGGGGGTTGGAACTTGGTGATCTTTAAGGTCCCTTCCAACTCTAACCATTCTTATGATTCTATGATAAAATAAAGGGCAGAAATGAACGCAGTATGTGTTTTCTGATATTCAGATAGTGGTTTTTTTTTTTTTTTTTTTTATATCAAACCTTACTTCCTCTTTAATCTGTTGCATGTCAGTATGGATTCCTTTGGGAATTCAGCCAAAGGCTTTAGGTGCTCCTTAACTTAAGAAATCTGTACTATTTCTTTTAAATTTGGTGAAGCTGTAACATTTAATCTTAAAAAAAAAAACAAACCTGACTGAATATCTATTGATGTAATTTGCCTTCTTTTTCTTAGTCTTGGTATTCTATTGCACTCCCCGGGTGCAAGAACGTGTTCATTAGGAAAAAGATAGAGAAGCCTCTACTTGTAACTGCAAGACTTAAAATGCAGAGCACCATTCATAAATTTCAGCTCAGAAAATTAACTTACACCACTGTGTTATGGCTGTCAGAGAAATACCAGGCAAAATATGAAAATGGGTATCTTGACAAATCATCATCACTTTTACTTTCACACCTTCTGTGATCCTATTTTTTATTACGAAGAACATGTCATGTTATCTTGAAGATAGTTTTTAAAAGGCAGCAGATGAGGCAAGATTGTGATAGGAAAAGGCTTTTCCAGTTTGAGAAATTCATTAACATATATTTTAAAGTAAATACAGCTTTTTGCTTTATTAAGTTTGCATCTATTGTGAGAGTCACCTGGGAGGCAGAAGTGCAGACTTTTAGGGAAATTAGGGGGACTTTAAGTGATTTTTTTTTTTATTTTATTTTTAGTTAACTTCAATTTTGTGTTTACCTTTGTTATTTAAGTGTAGTTCTGTCAACTTTCCCTCAACATTGTGAAGCTAGAAGCTTAACAAAAAATACATTCTCTGCAGCAAAATTATTGTAATATATTTGTTCTAGAAATGATTGCAATCTGAGCAGTCCCCATTTCAATGAAACTGTACTGAAAACTATAGAAGATAGTGACAATCTTAGCTTTCAATTAAATCATAAAATAGCATTTAGTCCATCTGGTTTGTCAGCAGAAGATAGTGAATTAGTTACTGTTCATGCTGTCTCAGGAAATTTTAAAAATTAAAAAAGTCATATCAATATATTATCCTGTGTAAGTACTAGATTTTGGGAAGGACTGGGTCTAAAATGAGCTTTATTGTAAGGCATACTTTTTATTTTACTGTCTTTTTTAAATGACATTTTACATCATTTTTAACATGAGTTTTAAAGAGAAATCCTTTAAAGTTTTTAATACTAAGAGTTTTGAAATGTTATCTTCAAGAATGAGCCATATTTATGGTTTTTTTGAAACTACCGAGGAAACAGAATACAAATAACAATGAGTGAATTGTGATAATACAAATAACTAGATAGCACACACTTTAAAGGCTTTCATATATCAGTGTGGAACACCTGCAGCTTTCATTTGTAGCCTTAAATAATCTACATCACTATTGGTAAGTATTTCTTGTCTGCTTGTTGTTTTTGGACAAAGTTTTCAATTGTAAGTGGAAATATTTTCTTATTTGGACAATGCCCTCTGACACATGAGAGAATTTAAGTAGCATCTCTAAGTATATTTAACTGGTAGATAACTGGCATACCAAGTCACATTTTTGACTACTATTTGAGACAGCAGCATTTCTTAAGACTATGATAGTGCCTGCTTTCATTCCTAGTTACAGTTTTTAAGCCTCACAGATAAGTGAAGCAGGAAAATGTGTCATTGTATATTGTTTCAGATACAGTTTGGTGTCATCAAAGATATATAGATGTTGACTTCAGTGGTTTCACAGGAGTGCTTTAATTTTGCATCACTTTCTTCTACCTGCTGGAGCACCTTAGTATGGAAAAGCAAGACTTCAGAACTGAACTCTTAAAATACTTCTTTAAACAAGCTGCTTAAAAGTTAAGCTTCCCTATAGGCAGATACTTCATTTCCCAAAGAAGGTAATATAGAGCATATAATTGATCATACGTGTTTTAGTGACACAAAGGATGAGCTTAAATCTACTGTGCTAATGAGCAATTAGGATATTCTTCCCTGTCAGTTTGAAAAATAATTAGCTTGAATGAGCACTGTCCTTTGAACGCAATACATTTTTCCCTAAAGCATGACATTCACAGTTGCTTGCAATTACATGGATGAAGATGTACTTAACATGACTAAAATTTACATAAAATAATTTGAAACAGGTAGCTAAATGGTTGTAAGATCAGGTACCACATCTAAAATTTAGGGCTCTCTTTCCTTAAAATTTTTTTCCTATTTTTTCCCAGCCATGATATTTATACCATCATAGTTGCTCTGTAGCTTGGACAAAAAACATATTGCAATGATTTCATAAAATCATAGAATGGTTTGGGTTGGAAGGGACCTTAAAGATCATCAAGTTCCAACCCCCCTGCCCTGGGCAGGGACACCTCCCACCAGACCAGGTTGCTCAAACCCCATCCAGCCTGGCCTTGAACATCCCCAGCAATGGGGCATCCACAGCTTCTCTGGGCAGTCTGTTCCAGTGTCTCACCACCCTCACTGTAAAGAATTTCTTTCTAGTATCTAGTCTAAATCTCCCCTCTTTCAATTTAAAACCGTTATCCCTCATCCTATCGCTACATTCCCTGATAAAGAGTCCTTCCCCATCCTTCCTGTAGGCTCCCTTCAGGTACTGAAAAATTTAAATTGATTGTTTTTTTTCTTAGTTGGGCAAATGCGTTTATTAGGGTTTTCAGGCTACAAAATGTACCATTACAGATTTTGAGTATTGATTTGTTGAATGTTCTTATAAATTACTGTGTATTAGTATTCTAGTAAGCTATTAAAAGAATCACTGGCATAGTACAGAATTCCCTGGTGTCAGTTGTTCACAACTGAACACCAATTTGTGTTAAGATGTGCATCAAATTTAAACTCAGTAGTTACTTTTCTGTAAGGTTAAGCTGCCATAACGGTACTGCTTTTCTACTTATTCCACAGCCATGCATTCCTGAACTGCAATTCTATTTTTATGCCATATCCTAAAAAATTCTTAAATAATAATAATTACTGGTATGTAATGCAACAAAGGAAATTACTGAGCTAATGGGATTTATGTAGACACCAGTTTTAAGACTATCAAACTCTCAAAATTATTTAGGTCTGTTTACTAAAAGGAACTGTTATATTCGTTCCATTCCCAGCTTTAGATATGTTGTTGTCTCAAACAAGAATCAGTTTGAACACCGTTAAGCTTTTTTTTTCTCCAAAGGTTTGGTAGTTTTTGTTTTTGTTTTTTACTTATTCTTGTAATCTATATTGGTTACAAATTGCAATAATTCTTCCTTTAGGTAAGTCAAGAAAATAACTTCGTGTTTAAAAAAATCATAGCCTTTGATATTTAAACTATATGGTTGCCATTTTTGTTTAATACTAGTATTAGCAGCCATCCTTAATGTAACCCCAGTATATCATATCTCTTATCTCTTATTTACTTGGTATTCTGCTCTGAAGAAATACTTCAATTAGTGTAGGATGTGGATTTGGATGTTTGTTATGGTGGGTGTTAAGATTTTTTTGTGAGTTGAACTTCTAAGTGTCTGTCTCTCAATCTCAATAATGTTAAGAATACCTTGCAAGTTCATGGAATGTTCCTCCTTTTCTTAAGACTAACTTCTTTAAACATGCACGTCATAGTCTTTATAGTTTGTGATTAAGGAGAAATACCTATAAGTACACATATATAGATATTCCTCTTATATTTTATAGTGAATCCATCTGTCTATGCATTTCTTTAGTTCCAATTTAAAACAAAACAAAAAACCCCAACCCATCCACTTAAAGTTTTTAGATGGCCAAGTATGGGCTAGTCATAAGTATATTTGTGGTGTATTTAGGAAATATCTAGACATCTGGCTGGCTTGTTCTCTGAATTTTTAAGAGTTCCCATTTCTGTTTCCTTCTACTGAGACTGGAATTCTATTACTAGTCTATGAAATTTGCCAAATCCATGGAACATTGCAGTAAGAATGAAACCGATGTGATGAGACTATAGAGAAATGCTGTTATGGTTTCTTTCAATCAGTGTTATCTTTCCTGTCTGCAATTGTAATAATGCCAATCATTGCATTTGACTGATGGTTTTCTTTAAAAATGGCTTAAAATAATTTATATATCAAATGTGCAGCACATGGTATCAGATTAAAATGCCTTTCATGAGGTTATATGCTAGGACTTGCACCTGAGTCTTGAAGTCTGACTTTTTTTTGTGTGCGTGCAGAGCGTATCCACACATACAAAGTGATTTCCTGCAGGTATCTGGAGGGAAATGTACTAAGAGAATACTTTTAATGGGCAAACCAACGCAAGAAAATGTTGTGCAAACTGCTTGTATGGCCTTTAGTAGGTTGGTTTTTTGCCTTTTCTATTTCCCTTCCTGCCCATTATTCAGGAGTTCTGCGTGCATCCTTTTGCCTTTGAAACACTTCTGCGTACAGAAGAAAACTAGTTCAACAATTTATTAGTGAACTGGAAGAACTAAGATGTGGTTTGCTTATTAACAGAAACTGGGTTTTGATCCAAAGTACATTTATATGAAAGTTTGTTATGCAAATGAATGAGACTGTGTTCCCCATTTTTCTCCTCTGCCTTTCCTGAAAAAGTACTGTCCGTTGATGCATCCAATATTACCTACGGTTTTGAGTTTCCTTGGATGCAGTGTTCCTGAGTTATATGCTGTAGGGATAAAAAGACAGACTATTAATTTAAAAGTAGGGCTTCATTCCATGTGAGTGATAATGTGTTTGCACTTATTAATGTGAGAAACTTTAAAAATAGAAAATATTGAAGCATTGTGACACGAGTACATTGAGAATAATTTAGAACATAATTTCAGATTCAGTTTGACATACTAATACATCATGCTTTTCAAGTCTATTTTGTTCTGGTTTGTATGTAGTACTGACACAAAGTATTCAGATTTTCATGCTAAAATGGGTACAGAATGCGGATTATTTCTTTTTTCTGAGGCTTCCTAAATATGCAAACATTTTTGATGGTACTGCCAATGCATCTTTCTTCTGGATGGTTTCCTTCTTGCAAAAGTTTCAACTGCCAAAGAAAATTAAAATAGGAAGAAAGCACTTTATTAAAGAAATAGTAAAATCTTTGTAGCTAGAGATGTTTTTCTTACATCCACACTACATCTGTTATAAAAGCCTGGTTTGCATATGGAGGTAGGGGCTGTTCTTGGTGTTTTGATGCAGGTTCAGTGATACAAATGGAAGGCTTTTCACTGACTTCAGTGGTCTCTGGATTTTATTTTTTTTTTCCCCTCAGTAAAAAGAACTTTTTCTTAAAGGAACAACTGTTGTTCCTTTCACAGTGGGTTTGGCAGGGTCACCTTGCTGGAGAACAGGCAGTTCTGCTTAACAGCTGTGGGCATAATTAGAAGAAGCTGTGTGTGGGCTACATAAAAGCACTCCCTTCCACTTTACAGAAAGTGGTAGTTGCAGTGAGCAGCTTCAGGCTGCATTGGTGTCTCCGTCCGTCCGGGTTTCTTAGTCTTGGCATTGGGAAATGGATATTGTTTGGAGTTCCTTTGTTGCTGTGCATCTTTGTTAGGCAAGGAGAGATGTAGTAAAGGAAAAACTAAGCAGGTTTTTTTTCCAAATGTGATTTATATAAAGTAAGAGTCTTACGAATAATAAAGCTTGGGGATGCTTTTAGGAGTAAACTGAGGTCAGTGAATATTCCTAATCTTGAATTTACCCATGATCTAGTATTTTAACTCTTGTTGTTTTATCATTAGATTAATTCAATTGGCTGGGTATAGTTTACATTTGTTCATTGGAACTATCTTAAAAATTGTTTTGAACCTTTTTCTGATGTCTGACTCAATAAATGAGTCATTTGTGGTAAAGAAAAATATATATCTCCATATCATGTCTTGTTGACAGTCATTGTGGTTGTATCCTTGTGGTCCTAAGGCCAACTGTATTCTAGTTTGCTTCTCTTCTATACTTTTTGGTTTTTTGTCTGGAGCCTCTAGCTTGCATTTAAAACTAAATCTGTAATATTTTGAGCATTACAATAGATTCCTCGCTGTTGTCAGTTGGCAGCAGTAGATTTTAGCATTATACTCAAAAGGAATATTCAGGACAATTTTGTCTTTGATATTTAATCCAATACGACTGTGCAATCTTGTAGACAGAGGTGAGCAAGCTCAGCTTGCCCTGAAAGCTGTTTGGACATGAGCCAGATCTGATCAAAAAGTCTTCGTTTCATTAGCTCAAGAAGTTTTGCTAATGCAGTTAGTTACATTTAGCAAGCTTGAGTAGGGATAGATGTGGTCCTTTCTGCAAAGAATTTATTAGACATCATAGCTCAATATTTCAGATGTGGCTGACGGAGCATTGCACGGTGCTGGTGAATGTGTGCACTTGTTCAGTTTTTCAGTGACTTGGCAGACAATATGTAGTACCATTTATATCCTGTAGTACATGAAACGCTGTGCCTAGCACCTAGGTTTGACAAACCTGAATTAATTTAAATCTAGCTTTGAGTATTTTTTTCAAAGAGGGAAGAATGATGATTCAAATCAGCAGAACTTGGTACTTTCTGTCTTTATTCATTTAACTAATTACATAGCTTAAACATTCATTTAGTCAGTTTTTTAACACATTGCTATGATGATACTATAAAGGATGAATAATGCATTTATTTAGTATTTTTTTTAATCAACTTCATGTAAAGCAGTGTTTGGATGAAAATTAGAATGTAGTTGAAAAAAACAACAAACCAGTTAGGTTTCTGGACACCTTTTAACAACAGTTTTAAATGGAAAGCCAAAGCCCATTTGCCTTATTAAACAAAGGAGTTACTATTTATAATTAAATAATTTGCCAAAATTACTGATCCTGGCAGTATTCCGGTTTCTGGATCTATTAAGACTCATTAGGAAGTACTTTTTTACTTTTTCAGTTACTTGAAGATGAATATAAGGACTTTTAATTTTCCACTTTATTTCTTTAGATGAACGAGGTAATAACTGACTGTACATAAATGTAAAATCTCTTATATAGCATGAGCTCAACAGGAATTTTTTGATATGTTAAAGCAGAAACCATTGTCAGATTCTGATCTTAGGATCCGAACAAGTGGTTTACCTCTGGCAGTAAGCACATACTGCTTAATTCTTTTAATTTTAGTTCAAGGTTTTTTAATAAACACAGATCTTAACAAGTATTAATAATTTCAAATAGGCTCTGTAAAGAGGAAAGTATATTTAAGTTGTGGGTTTAAAAACTGTCATTTCTTAATGGCCCTTGTAACAGCAAACCTGAAGGAAATAATACCATTTTAGTTGCTGAGAAATTTGATCAAGAAAAAACAAGGGCAATAGTGAAACAAAAAATATAAATTACTACGTAACATTGAAAGAGGAGGAGGGATCAAAGTAGAAAACTGGCATAATTTCATAATGCAGTGTATGCTTCAGAGGAATAAAAACTGGGAGGAAGTAAACTTACACAAATTTAATGTCCTGGTTCATAGTAAGTTCTGTTAACTTTGGGATGATACTTAGAGTACCACACCATCTCATGTACACGTAGAGTGGGCAAGGTCTTCCCAAGAGATCCAGAAAGATCAGAGAGCTGGGCACTTACCAACCCTGTGAAATTTAACAAGAGAAGTGCACCTGGGATGGGGTAATCCTGGTTATATGCACAAACTGGGGGATGAGAGGCTGGAAAGCAGCCCAGCAGAAAGACATCTGGGAGTTTGGGTTAATGGCAAGTTGAGTATGAGTCAACAGTGTGCCCCAGCAGCCAAAATTTTAAAATCCTCACATACAGAGGGATTAAGTTATGCAAATTAAGTCTTAGCCATATCTTCCCCTAACCAAAACAAATTATCAGATATTTTGAAGGGTTTGTGTGTTTCTCAATTTTATCATCTCTTTTAAAAACAAGTAAGAGACTCAGTGTTCAAGATCTGTCTCACTTGTTCTTTTAACAACCTAGTTCTCTCTGGATTCATTTATGTTACTTTCCTTCTAACTTCATTACCCACAACTAACTTCCTGCTAATGTGATTTTTCATTTTTCAGCCATTCCAAAGCACAGCACAGAAACAGTAGTTAGACTTCCATTTCTCTTCTTCACCACTTCGCGATGTTAAAGTCTGTAGATGAGGAATGTTGGCACCAGCACCAGGAAGAATAGTTTGCTTCACAGCATGACAAAATTCTTTCATACATTGACAAAAACTTAAAGGGCAGTGTTAGAAACAATAGCGTAGGCTATTAAATGTGGTCTACTTGGAGCTGAATAGAAAAAAATTGGACAGTGATAAGTGTTAAAAAGCCAAATCTAGTGTATAGCATGTCTGCGTTTTGCAGAGGGAAGAAGATGAGAGTATAAAAGCAGATTTGCCATTTTATGGGATTTTTTTCAATTGTAGTCCCTGTCCGGCTTCTAGTGCAGCATAAACCAGGGAAAAGGCTGCTGTGAGTGTTTTGTCCTATTATCTAACCTAAAACTAAGGCCATTACTTCAGAGTGGAGGGAAAAATCAAGTGGGTCTGTTTGATGTGACGCTTCTGTGGCTTGTACTACACGCAGAACTAAAACTCCATGTGGAGATCTTGTCTGTTTGGCTCACCCTGTAAGGTGACCATTGATTTTTCTTCCTTATACTGAATTTCATACAGAAGAGCAAAAAATGCCCACTTCACACACGTTCTACAGCTATTACCGCCCTGGCAGGATGGCATGTTTCAAATTGTCCTTAGATCTGATCTTGATGATCCGAGGGCCGGGGATGGCTCGTTTGCAGTGCCAGCTGGCTGTGCAAGTTCTGCTTTGCTGGCCAAGGCTGGCTGTGCCACAGCCAGAGCCAGCCCTGCTGTTTCTGGGAAATCTATATGCTGTGGGCAGAGTGGTCTGCTCGCGTTTGCAGTGTGTTTGGTTGGAGGCTCACGTGTCATATTGAGTTGTGAATTACCTGTTAGACTGATGGAGCTTGAACTTCTCATTCCACTGATGCTGAGTATGTCCTATCACCTGGCTGCTTGCTTTGGGGAAACAGCTGTCGTCTTTAGTTTTGTGTTGGGGTTTTTCTGCCATTTTCAAGGAAATATTTTAAGTGATGAATTGTTGTCGCTAACAATGTTAGTTTCTTCACCTCTTCCTGTCTGCTCCTCCAGATCATGCATCAGGTTACTGTACTTTAGTATTTGAAGTGCTGAGAATGTGTAGAAAAGATCTGGGGAAGGGGGCTTTGGGCTGGTCACTCTTACAGTGAAAAGCCTGAGTGTGTTGTGTGTGCTCAAGGGTGACAGCATTGTATTGCAGATGCATAAAATGAGAAAAATGCTAGATAAATTTTACATGACAACAAGGTAGGCAAAATTTTGAGAATTCTTGTACAGAAGGTGGCTGTTAGGTGTTCAGCTTCAGGGTTAAGATGTTGGTTATGCAGTTGGTGGTGTCAGGACAGACATTCTGCTGTACAGCACTGTATGCAATAGCAAGTTAAGTTCTGAATTTAGGACTGGTTTGGTGAAGAAAAAAGTATATATGTATTCCAGTGGCTTTCACTTTGCTTCCCTTTTGATGAAACCTGATGTGACAGAGAAACTGCTAGATGCTGGCAAATAATCCTGGGGTTTCAAACCAGCCAGACAATAAACAACTGTATAATATTCAGTGCAGCAGCTTCTCTAGAGCCCATCTGTTTCAAAATAACCCTAATTCTGCTTACAAGGCGGAATGCTTTGTTGGCTGGAGTTTGTCCTAATTTCTGTGGTGGCCTGCGTGGCTCCGGTGCCATCTGCTGGGTGAGCCCCCGGTGTCCCCCGGCCCCGCAGGGGCACCGACCCAGCGCCTGCCGCCTCCCCGCTGAGATGCAGTGCAAGGGTCTAAGATTGCATATTCAGTCACTTTCTTACTTGCTAATGGAGTCGTATGTGCACAATTAAAAGTGTGAATTTAATATTGCAAGCTAATATGTGTGCGCTTTCTTTTTTTTCTCATTTTTTCAAGGAGGAGGAGAGAAATGGTGGCCCAGTTGCAGCTGTCATCTTGGGCATCCTTTCCTAAAACCTATGGACCTGTGTGGATTATAAATCATATTATTTGACTATTAAATTGCTCCTCAGGCATTTCTCTTTGAATTGCTTCAAGCAGTTCAGCATGTAATACTCTGCACCTTCTTTGCTTTTCACTACAAAATGATTTGATCTTTCAAAATGATGCTTCAAATGTAAAGCTCTTTGGAAAATAGTATTTCTCAAATAGTGCCATAGTGTTTCCAGAGACAGAGTAACAGCTTACATATTTTTCAGATTTGTCTCTAGCAAGTTGAGACACAGGGACAAGCTGAAGATAAAATACTAAAATATACATTAAATATGTTTCCTGTATATTAATATGAATTTGAAAAATCCTTTTAAACAGTGCAACTCATTTTATAAACACCTATGTTAATATTGCTGCCTACCAGAGTTTGAGCAGCTATTGTTATCTCTGGAAGCATTTTCCAAGATTTTGACTTCTTGGTAAACATAAAAGGAAAATTATGAACGCATCTTGCTATTGTCACAGAATCATATGTTTGTTGGTGAGTACTCTACAAACGAAGCTGCTCGTGTAATTGAATGGGAAACTAACAGAGGCTCTGGGTGAGGTGGACCCTCCCAACTGCCTGTCATGGGAACAGGCCTTAGTGTTTGCTGCAGGCAATTTGTGATACAGGATACAGCTGTACTTGAAATTCATCTTGAAAATGAACATCATAGTACTACAATATTTACTTTTGGTTTTCCATATTCACTTTAGCTAATTTAAATGAGACCCTGAGGTGAAAGTTTAAAAAAATACTGAGTGTTACAGAGGCTGTTGTGTTATCTTTAAAGTTTATTTGCTTATCCTTAAAGTTGTAGCTGTGCTCAGAAGGCAGCCTCTCACTTCTGTTTCCCAGAGCCCCTCAGTTCAGGGGGTGTGAACCACAGCCTTTAAATCCTTCCTTTGCTTTGTTACTTCATGTGAATTCTGAGGAGTTGCTAGAATGGCCTGTTCTCACCTTTTCGTGCTGTGCCAGGGCAGAGAACCTTCCGTCTTGGTGTGCTATTTCTGCTCAGATTCATTTGCTTATGGTTCTGTCTGGATGAGCTGCCACGTGGAGTTTATTTCTGAAATTGCTGCCAAGGCAGGAGGGGAGCTGTGTGTGCGTCTGGCGTGGGTCAGCACCTGGGGGACTGCAATATGGAAAGCAAAACCAAAAGCTTTATTTTGCCAGAAGGAACTACTGAGGACTTTCAAATAAAGTAGGAATCATGAAAAACGTGAACTCCTGGGTTAATGCTTGTTAGATGTTTGGGTTTTCTTTTGGTTGTGGTGTGTTGGTTTGGTTTTTTTGTTTGTCTTTTTTATTTCAGTGTCTTTAAGAGCAGTTGCTGGAAGTTGCAATCGCCCTGAAACCATCGGAATTGGAAACATTCAACTCCCTGTTTGTGTTGTGATGCTTTGGGTTGCAGGGTATATGTGCATTTTTCTCATATAACAGAACAAAATAACAGTTGGTTTTCATTGTGTCTTATAGATTTTGGTGGAGCAACATACAATAATGAGCGGCGACCCTATGGCTTTTGGTTTCCACCTGAGCAACAGTCACAAGAGGAAGTAAGAAGGCAAAGGCTTCGTAGGTTTGAGAGACGATGAAACTGGCAGGTGTTGGTGTAAATTGTAAAGCGCTATTCAGAGTTACCAAAATATTTGCAGATTTATTTGTAATCTGTAATATGAAGATTTGTTTGTAATATTTTTCCAGATTTTTTTACTATTAGCTGCAAAACTGCAGAGGATTTTGTGAGTTTAGGATCAAAATTGGAACCTGCATAAAAACTGTGAGATTAGAATCAAAATGTGATCTTTGGCAGTCTCCATCTTAATGCACCTTAAATATGGAAGATGACTGATGGTTTTACCAAACTGTCTTTTTTTTCCTAAGTTCTTTTGTGTAGCTTCAAGAATTCCTTGGCTTTTTGACGGCTGATATTTTCAGACAACAGGTTTACTTCATCCACCACAGATGAGAAAAACATTACTTTTTTTTGTATACAATTGTAAAACTATGCAATTTTTCCTTACAAAATTGTCTCTGGGATGACCAACTGGTTTTGGGATTGGCGTGTGAAATGTCACTTGACATTTGTTGCTTTGATGACGACAGCTGGATCATGAGAGCCTAGGCTCAAGCTTTCCAGCAGTCTTGCGAACTGTGTGAAAAATCGTTGTGGGTGTCCTTGCCTTAAGGAGTTATTTAATACAAGCTTTCAGTCTTGCAGTCTTCCTTAAAACATGCTATTTTATTTAGAGCTTGTATGTGATAAAAATGAGTTGTAACTACTTGTTAAGAAAGGCTTTAAGAAATCATATTTATATTTTAAATTAAGAAATGCTTCCCTTTAGAGTTGAAATAATTTGTTGGGAGTTTTATGGAAAGGGAGGTGGATATACCATACAAAGAATGTATTTATTTAGTTACTTAGTCTTTTTCAAAGCATCTTTTTTTTTCCTTTTTAAGAAAGCTCGGAAATGGTATGTCTTGGTTGCTTTTCTATAAGTGCAGTAGCCATAGAATAAAACAGCAGATATTTCTACAGTCGGCTAACTTTTCTACACTCACTAAAAATATGTATCAAAAACCTGCATACAGTTTACATATTTTTCTCAGTAGGTACTAATTAGATGTAAATGAGGAGGGAGCATTGGTTCCTCAGAGTAATCTTTTAATGCTCTGGTCAAAAGTTTCAGTGTAATTTACTGTCTTAATCTCTGTTATTTTAATTATTTAAAACCACTGGATTAACCACTAGTTGGGTGAAAAATGGTACTTAAGTAAAATCAAAAACACGTTTGTAATTTTAAAAGCACTTGTTTTTGTAAAGTGAGGTTAGAAATATTTGCCATTAAATATTCACTAAAATTGCCAGTAATAATAATTGTTCAGCTGTTTTGACTCTTTTGTATACAAAATAAAAATAAATATTTTTTTACATTTAAAACTGTTTGGTTTTCATCACAGTAATAATGCATATATTTTAAATTACAGAGCTGCCACTACATTGTTAGAAATGAAGACTTGTGATACCAAGGGGACAGATTGATTATGTTGGGACTAATTTTGTTTCTTTTGAATTTAGTGGAAGTTCTGGGATTGGATTATTGAAAAGTTCCAGCGCTTACATATTTGTGAAAGTTTATTAACAGAATGATTCCTTAGTAGGATTTTTACTACTAAGAAACCCCATCGGTTTAGGTTTCAGAGCCCTGGTGATGGTAGATGGAAGCTGCAGCTGAATTCCTACCACATGCTCTGCTGCACCTTATCCCTTCAAGGACAAAAATTAAGGGCAGTCTGCACAGCTGAGTATTCCACATTGTGTGTTTTCTGATGCCCTTTAGTGCCCGACTAACTCTACATAAAGTAAGGATTCTTTAAGAAAAAGTAGTATTGTATAAAATACTTCAGCATCTGAAGGTTGATTCTTTTATTGCTGGAGTTGTGATTTCCTGTGAATTTTCCGTACTTCCTGTAAACTCTGTGATCAGGTACCAAGAAATTCCACCCCCTTAATTAATCCTAATCAGCAGACTTGTTAACAGGCACATTCTTGAAATTAAACGGTTGAATGACCTAACATCTTACTGCTAATAAATAAGGGGTTCTTGTAGTCCAGAATTAAAATGTGGTGAAAGAACAGTGTGTTTAACTTTTAAAATTCTTTTTCCTTTTCTGTCTTGTCTTTAAGCACAGGCAAATTATATGTTCTTGTGTATGTATGTTGTGGGGTTTTTTTCCCCTGGCAGTGCCAGTTCCCCTAAAGGGGGAAAAAATGCCCTTTAAAATACTGGGAAAGCAGGACTCCTAGGTGTTCCACAGCCGAGCGGGAGAGGTGCTAGGCGGGTGGAGGTGGAAGTAGCGTTCTCAGTACAGGCTGGAACCGACATCAAAACCGCTCCTGCCCCCCCTAAAATGACCCCTCGGTGCCAGGGAGAAGTGTTCAGGGGGGGAGCGCCTGTCAGCTCTGCTCTGCCAGCCTCCTCTCACAGGAGCTGTCGTGCCTGAAGTTACCTTTCAAACACGCTTTGCTCGCTTGTTCAGTGAAAATCAAAAACTGGAATTTTCATGGTCTGTTTATTAAAAAGTTTGACTAATGCCATCTTGTTTATTTTCTCATATAACTTAAAATACTCCAAGAACTCTGTTGGTATAAGGGATGTAGTAGGAGACAGTGGGAGCGATTGCCACTTCATAAAAGTTTTGCCTTTGAATTTTTTCCTTTGTTTTTGTTGGAAAGTGAAGGGACAGTTCAACTATATTCAACTATCTAATGACAACAGTATCATGAGTAGTATTTCTTCATACCGCATATAAACATCCAAGGAAAAATAAGCCTAAATATTCATTCATTAAATTAGGGATAGAGACATAAGTCTGTGGAATGATGATGTGTTTGGGGGGAGAAGGAAAGTCTTTACTAAAACGAATGATGATGTGTTTGGGGGGAGAAGGAAAATCTCTACTAAAACAGTTAAATTAGGGATAGAGACATAAGTCTGTGGAATGATGATGTGTTTGGGGGGAGAAGGAAAGTCTTTACTAAAACACTTTGCTGGGAGACTATTTTGATTGAGCTGAGGTAAGTCCCAGTTTGATAGCGCTTACGCTGAAAAAGCAGAAAAGAGGAAAGAGAGCGTACCCGATAGAGGTACAGTTTTGTATCAACGCTCTTTACAGCACATCTCTTTGTTTTTATTTTTATATATGTATTAAGGAGCTGAAGTTACAGATGATAGAGCCAAGGAGCTGTGAGCACTATTAGTCGAAGATAGTTATCCTGACCAAATGAAGGCAAAATGACTTACCTTTTCTTGTATGTGTTAATTACATGGATGGAAATGCCTGCAGGATAAAAGTTAAGGTTTTGTTATCCATTGCTGTCTTTAATTACGTTACCCATCTATGCCAAGGGTATATATTGTTAAATATAGGAGTAAAGAACTGTTGAATGGTTAAACCACCCGTCTGTATCTAGACACTGGAGCTCAACAGGTGTGTACAACACCTGAAGATTGCACCTGGGTGAAACTTCAATGAGTGGCTTGAAGAGCAGGTCAGGTAGAGCTGCCCATTCAGTTGTGACGTGAGGGGAATGGATTTTGCAGTTTGGTGTCACTTCTGATTCTGCAACTGGTGAATTGTATCAATTTTTCTTTGGCACTGAATGACTGAGTATAAATCACACTTGAGTGAAACAGCTGGCGAACAGGTACTCATGTCCATCAGCTGGGCCTTCTTGAAGGAGCCTGCAGGCACAAAGGGCCCAATCGTTTTATGGTTTTATTATAAGATATTAATTGTTTCCTATGTGTAAAAAAAAAATTTTATGGTTTTATTATAAGATATTAATTGTGTATTAATGTGTAAAAAAACCCAGATTGGTAACTTCTTATTTGTTATCAGAATGCACAGGGCAGAAAATATTAACAGTTCTCAGCTTTCAGTTGTAGATCTGTTTCTGAAGGACTGTCACGCTTTCTGAAGGGTCTGAATCTGGTAACAAATACTGATACCCATTTGTTCCTTCAGGAGCTGTCAAAATTGGAGAAAGACAGTTTGCTATATAAATTTAATATAGTTTGGCTATTTTTGTTTATATGACGTGCTCAGAACGGTAAAGCGATTGGGTTATTAAAGGAGATGACTGCGTATACACGTGACAGCAGTCTTCTGCTGCATGAGAACAGTGATGAGTTCATCTCTTGTCCAGTGACCAGAAGAATTTGGCTTACTTTGCAGCAAAATGAATGTAACCATGAGATAGTGAACTTCTCTAATATGCTAGGGATATTTTGGAATTTTCTTCTTTAGTCTTTTTGGAGCAGGTTAAGCAAATATCTCTTTCTGGCTGTTGAGCAGGTAGTCTGTAAATGTTCTTGCCTTCGTGGAGAATTTTGGATTACGTTAGATCCTTCACCAAATCACTCCTTACAGGGATCATTTCAGAGCTCTGGGTGGATGGGCTGCTTCTGTGAAGCCATGTTTTCCTTACCCACGTAACAAGTGAAGGAACTGCTCCGAAGTCTGTACGGTGTTAATGACTACGGAATGTCCTGTTTGCTGACCTTCTTAAAATTGTATTTTAAACTGTGTGTATATATGTACACAGTTCTGCATCTAAGAAGGCTGTTGTGTATTCTTTTGCCCAATTAACAGGTGGGTCATTTTTTTAAAAAAGAAAGACTCAGCCATTGTGTTAAAGTAGCTCAACTGGTTTTGGTAAGATTTTTCATCTACATTAGTACAAAATACAATTCAGCAGCTTCTAATAAAAGCTTTAAAATACCTGGTGTAAATGCAAGGGTCAAACCTCCCATTTTCATTTTGTCCAGCATTTTGAAAAAAAAATAGAGCTTAGGTCAGACTGGCCTTGTTTCTGGAAGGCTTTGCTCTTCCAAACAGCACTTACGTACATGCTTGTGTAAACATAAGGGTTTTCCTGTGCAGGGGCCAGGGATACTGCAAGTACCTGGATACTGCAGGGTGTCTGGTGGAGAAATCAAGGTCATTGTTTTGGTGCTGGTTAGAGCTGAGGCTTCTGATTGTATTAAAATAAATCTTTTGTTCCTTTTTCACTGCTACGTGTGTCTACAGACCTAAAATCCAGAATGAGCAGTGAGCTTATAAAAATGTGGTTTGGAGTTGGGTTATGAAAGTGAGTAGGAGGGAGGGTAAATGATGAGGGATGCATTTAACTGAGAAGGCACGGCAGGGATAGAACACTTTTCAGGCAGGATGCTTGAAATCTCTGCTGCTGCGCTTCATCAGGAAGCAGACGTATGTGCACGGATAGAACCTGTCTGTGTGTGACCAAAAGTTGTGTAACACTGGTACCACTCCACTTATCGCACGCATCTCACTTTTTACATGCGTCTTAAATATTTAAGCACAGTAAAATATTGGAAATAGTAATTTGCTTAAAGTTTTTAAAATACAGTATGCAAAACCTAACAAACTACAGTTGCAATTGCCTCAGAGTAGCCATTTCTAATACAGATTCCTTCAGTTCCCATCAGAATTTGTTTTCTGCCTCTGAGAAACTTTAATCTCCACCTTAATGAAAACACCTCTGTCTTCATTATGCTAAATTGGCTAAGAAGGAACATCTGTCTACAATAGGAGTGGTGTTTGTGATCAGTGTGTGGAAGACTAACTTCCGAAAAAGACCTTGCTTTTCTGTGCAGTGAACCTTTGTTCTACCGAGCGGAACATGATGTAGGTTTGGGGCTCAAGTGCTTCATTCCAAACCTATGAATGACCAGGGGGTGGTACACACAGTGGCTGACTCTATGGGAGAGTTCATTGGTGTGGTCCTTACTGTGTACATTTCTTTAGAAATTGGTTAGAATATTCTCTCGCGTTTTGCATTTCTGCTTCACTGATTCTGTGGGAAACATTAAAACCTGTGGAATCTCAAATACCCCGAAGCTCAAGCCTGTCACCTTTTGAGAAGCAGTTGAGCACTGTGTGGCCAAGCACAAGGTGAGCTTTGCTGTGAGGTGGTGTCGGATGCTGAAAACGCTCTACACTGAGGAACTATGTTTGTTTAATACATTTATTCTAGAATGATAAATATGGAGTTGGTTTTTTTTACTTTAAACTTATAAAATATCACCTCTAATTGAACTTCCAGTACCTTCTGGAACATCTGGATGAAATGACTAGGAGAGGAGGAAAGCTGTTGAGTATGTGTGGAGCAGGATCTGTTTGAATGCTGATGGTGATTTTTCCTCCACATGGTGAGTTTTCCAGCCGGTGAAGGTGGGCAGAATTTCAACAGCTGTTTTTGTTGTTTGGTTGGTTTAAAATGCTGATTTCTGAAATAGGATCCAGTAATGACACAGGTCACCATTTTGATGAAGCAATTGCTTCGCCTGCTGGAAAGTTTTCACCAGAATTGTTGTCAGAAATTTTTTATCACTTTGGAGTGCAGGTGGCTCAGCTCTGTCCTCGCCCACTGCTCCTCTTCACAGCTGGCTTTGGAGGGATCCTTTTTCTTGCAAACAACTGTTCTCTGTTACAAATCTTCCTCATGGTTTTTTCTTTTCTTGCCCAGACAGTTCTAATGCATGTTAAGCATTAGAACAGAAGTCCACGTATTTGCAGGCATTGTCTATGTATGGTGTACTCAATTAAATGACAAGGTATTTAAGGATTGCTTGTAAGACCTGAAAAGGCCAGGCTTCAGTCTGGAACATCTGTGTAAAGTGACATTATTTACAGTGGTCCATGTGGAACACCAGAAAGTAGGTTTGCCAGAACGATGTGGTTTATTTCCTGAATTTGGATCATGGTAATATTTAAAGAATTGCTGAGTGTTGATGTTCGGGTCTTGCACGCTGCAGTAGAGAGCTTCCATAGTTTTACAGATGGGCAATCTTCAGCTGTGTACTGGGAGCAGAAGGCATGATATGGTTCATGATATGCCATGATATGAGTACTGGGAGCAGAAGGCATGATATGGTTCAAATTCAGTTTTTCCTCAATAGTGTGCTTTAAAACTTTAGGGGGATGTTTTTCAAACAAGCAAACAAATATACACAAATGAATTTACAGTGTGCTTTAAAAATACCATTTTTACAATACAGCACCGTTGTGCTGTCTGGTTCTTGCTGGACAGTTTTGCTTTAGTCTCTCCCTTTTGCCATGCTGTATATACACCAAATACGCAGGATTGGGCCTGTGCATCTCTTTCCTTTTGTCATGAAAAACAGCAAATGAAGGAAAAATGGACACATTTCTTAACAGTAGATCAGGGCTCAATGCTTGGGCAGCGTTTTTGCTCCACTTTTATTTTCCAGAAATCCTGATGGGGAGAGATGTGAAGGAGAGAGAGGAACCTGACATTTGCCCTGAGGATTTGCTGTGAGTTAGAGCCAGGCACCTTCCCCGCTTCCCAGGCGTAGGATGCCACGCTGTGTGAGGCTGATGGGCAAGCAAGTCTCCTCATTGTTAATCACGAGGTTCCAATTAAATTCCAGGGTGGTTCACCCAAATGGGTCTAATTCCGATGACCTGCGCAAGATACAAAGCTCCTGAATGCAATAGTAGCTTGGACTGCCCTTCTGGAGAGACTTTCTAACCTGAGAAGAGGCTGCCAATGAGTAACAAGGAACTGGTGAGTACTGCCAGGAAAAGCTCATGAGACCTTCATGTGGAATGATCTAAATCCACTGAGGAAATTGGGACATCACTTGAGGAAGCAGGGCATTTGGTACTGTGAGCATGAGCTGAAGCTACTAGCCCATTGTGGTTTTACTGGTGGCCATTTTGGCAATGGATTTTGGACACCTCAAAGAGTAGGTGACTAAGGCATGGTCCGCCCCTTCACATGCTGCTTTCTTCGCACAGGAGTGAGCTCCAAAGCTCCTTGGAACCACATTGGTTTTTACTTCCATCTGGAAAGCTGGTCTTGTGGGCATGTGGGATGGTGTCTGAAGCAGGAGGGGACTGAGTTCTTTCTTTCATGCAGTCCTACGGTGGGGATTAGTGCCTCCTCAAAAGCCTGTGTGACACACCAGATGTGAAGCATGCAGCTGGAAGCACTGAAGAGTCAACCAGGAGGTGTGCCCTGTCCCAGTGGGCCACTAGGACCAAAGGGGAAATGTTCCCTGAGACAGGTGGGGACTGGGATGTTCCCCAAGAGGGCTCTTGACCCCTTCCCAGGTGAAGGAGCAGAAGAGTTTGCTGACCACCTGTAGGCACAGCAGATCAGTGAGGTTTGGCTGGTTTTGTCAGAAGGAAGCGGCACAGACTGATGTATTTACCCTTGAATGGACTTACCCTCCGACTATTTTATTTTCCTCTGGCTGCGACTGGAATGTCTGTCTTTCCTGCTCTTTGAGTTTGTGTATCCAACTTTTAAATTGGCTGATCAGGCTGTTATACTCGTGATGGCTTCAGAGGGAGTTTCCTTTGAATTAGAACTCTTGGATGTGAATCTCAGTTTCCTTGAAAATCTTTGCGCTGGGGGCACCTCTCTTAGTGAACACAAATTGAGATTAGGAGTGCTGGGAAAAACATTTTATTTCATTCATAGCTTCTTTAAGTGGTAAAAGAAGCATTTGTGACTGTCCTGCACATGATGAATTCTCTGTTGGCAACCTTTAGTTGTACCTATAGTTTCATAATTCAAATACGTATTAAACAATTCTGGTTTTATAGCTGAATGAAGGAGGTATAGATGTGTTTAGCTTTTTTAATACATGACCAGTGCATTAGTTCATAAACATTTTAACCATTAACACTTTAAAAAATAAAAAGCCTCTCTAGAGCTATAATTCCATAAGGATCTTGAAGGTGCTGGTTCTTTTTTTTGGTGGCATATTTACAAACAAAGAAGCAAAAAATGAACAACACTTACTAGTTTCAAGTTTAGATAATTGTCCTAACACTTTTTATATTCATCTCTCAGATAAATTCACCCATTTTATTCCCATGCTGCTATTTCTTTTCAATTAGTATTAGAAACTGACTTGTTTCTTCTGCTACTTGTATTCAAGCTTAATAATTTAATTTAACTGCTCTTAGAAATTAACTGTGAATATAAATACAGCTTTTTAAGGATTCGTTATCTCAGTTAATTTTATTTTCTTACATAATCTGCTGTTAAATGGATTTGCAACTTTTTGTTGCTTATGAAAAGCCAATTAACAGTTCTTTTGCAGTTTGGTTCAGTACTGCAATGGTAAAGACTTTGATCTTCATTGTTTTTATTATGAGTTTTTTTTAACAATTACATTTTCCCCTTCCCTCAGAAACAGCACAGGAAGGTTTCTTTAGCTTGGGAAATTGAGCCATGGGCCTTTAAGACATTTCTATCTTCTCACACTTGTATCTATAAGGATAAATATTTATAATATGCCATATAAATGTACATAGTCTTCCTGTTGTAAATGTCATTTCTTACAGGAAATCCATTCTCTTGCACATTCTGTATGATTTCCCTGGTATTCCTGACTTGCTCCAACCCTCCCAGCTCACCTTGTCACCTGTGTCTCGTTGCAGTGGATTCCAGTGTGATAGAGTTCCATTTTTTTGAATGAGGTCACTTATTACCTGTAGCTGTGTGTACAAGGGTGGGTGAGGCTTAACAGATCCTTCATCTTTCAGTAGTAAATATCCATTTAAACAAAATGAACAGTGCTGCACACTTGCAAATATATTAAAATATTAAATACTGTTTAAACTTTTGGCGTGTTGTTCGTCCTTAGGCGAGTCTCACTCCAGCTGTTCATTTTTGGTTTGGTTGTTAGCTGTGTCTCAGGCATACCTGGCATCTACTGATTTTTCTCCTCTGCTCTTGTCCTTCTTTAAGAGTTCCTGACACAGGGGCTGATGCAAACTGCAATTCAGGCATCACTGTTGTCAGCCAGAAACTGTATTCGTTAGCAAAGAACTGACATGTTCCCCGCTGACCCTGGCATTCAATGAATGGTGCTGATCTGAAGTCTTCTAGGCAACTTCCAGGTGACATAAGAGACTGTCCACCACCCTGATCACCAGATCCAGTGTGCTGGAAAGAACAATGAAAGAGCTTGATAACTGTGCATGAAAAAAATAGGTAAATTATGTTCATCTGCCTTTTTCTGACTTTATTTGCTTTTAACTGCACTATTTTTGGTGATCTTAAGTTGGAGTAAGCTTTCTGTGCTGGAGAAAATCTTTATTTGCTCTGTAATGAGTTAATCTCAAAAGTCTAGAGCCAGCTCACTTGTTTTTCTGGTATTTATTGAACTGAAAAAAAGAGTAATCCAGGTGGATTCAAAACGACGCTGTTATCTACGCTACTGCAAATGTCACTAGAGGATGGCATTAAAAAGACCTGGATCTCTAATTTTGAAGTGTCTTTGTATATGAAAATCCCATTGTTTCTTAAAGACAAGCAAGCAAAATCTTTGTAATCTTAAGAAAGGTGTAGATTTAAGGCTATGACTTTAGTATATATAGCTACAGCTAGGTTCTGCAAATTGGAACTAACCCTCGTCTTGTTTCTGTTTGTGACTTTTCCTTTTTAATGTTTGCCACACATTGGATAGTTTACTTTTCAGAGCTAAAAATCTTTGAACCTTTAGAACACAAAAGTTCTGTGAAAGAAACTTTTATATATTTATGATCACGTGCCCAGGCTCTTACCATCAAAAAAGAATATCCGATCCAAAGACTTCTCCAGTTCAGTGGGCAGGGGGGAATTGACTGATCTTGGCTGTGAACTGCCACCGCTTGGGCTGGGGCCTCACAAACGGCACATCTGCTGATGTAGGGCTGTATTTCTTCTTCAGAGAGTGGGGCCATGGGCAGAGGAGCGGCGCTTGACAACCAGTAAGACTTATCATTTCGACTGGCGTAGTAACAAACTTGGTTGATGTTACAGTAAGCAAAAGGCATGGTATTAAACACAGGAAGACAAGATCCTGCCAGACCTGAAAATAATAATAACAAATAATGAAAATTACTTCACTTCTTTCTAGGTAGGCTGAAAATAGTGTTCTGGCCAATGTTGCTGCAAAACTATGTATCTTAACAGGAGTTACGTAATTCACAGATTTTAAACCTCCCAGGCTCTTTACCAAAACAGCTAGTTATATTGAAAACAGAAACTTTTTTTAACAGTAAGTATCTTCCTTTGACCAATAATATTTGTGTCACAATCTAGTATTTAAACATGATGTAGTTTGTCACCATGGGAAACAGTTATGATAACAAATTTCTTAGCTGTGCCGACGCTGAAAAATAAATTAGGCAAGAGGTGGCGGCTGGTTTAAAAGGAGATTAGCTATTTACAAACTCATTAGGAGCAGTGAGAAACCAAATGCCAATGCTGATAAATAGAAAATTTTTGCAAAGTATGACAAGCCGTTGCTACCAGTGCATTAAGCTGAAATCTCAGCAGCTGTTCTATTGCCTTCCAGAAAGGTTTCACAGACTCTCAAAGTGAAATAAAAGGATTGAGGGATTTTGCAGAGCCAATCCTGCAAAATACTCATCAGGCAGACATCAGTGGGAATTAAGAAGGGACTAGTGCATACTTCAGCATACTTCAGAGGTGAAATTCTTCTCCCAGAACCGAATTTCATGATGACCTATTTAGTTAACAATAATCACTGAATGTATGTTCTGCCTAAAACTTTGTGCATGATGTATTATTTCTGTAATGCCCCAAAACCCTAATGCCTTCTTTAAAGACATGACATTTCTATACAGAAACCAGTTTTGTATATCACTGATAATATTCCATTCTGCTAATAATAAAGGATTTGGAATAGCCTGAGTAAGGAAAATGCCTGCAAAAAGAACACACTGGTCACAGGAAACAAGGACTTTCTTTTCCTTGAATCTAATTTTCACTGCTGTTATAAGGCATTCTGTTACCAACTGGCTCTCCTGGGGAATGCCAAATAGTGAAAACATTTCAAAACAACACTGCTGTACTAAAAATATCTCCTTTTATTACTCTTTTAAACACTTCTTTTTTGTCAAGCTTATTAGGTCCTTGATCTTTCCTCCTTGGAGACTTCTCTGCTTCTTGCATAATAAGACAAAAAGAATATTGGATATTTCTTCTATGCAAATTGCAGCCAATCAGTTTCTCAGGCTGCAAGTCAGGCGGCTTATTTAGACAGCTAATTTCAGTCTGAATTGTAGAACACTTAGAAGAAATGATCTAAGATCCTAAAAGGAGCTGTCTTTGGGAGAAATTTGGCTCTGTCTTTTCAAAAAATCATTAGCTTCTGACACTCAAAAGCACACAATTCTGCTGTACGCACGATGCACAATTTTCTTTATAAAGCTTATTTATACTATCCAACTTAACCAGCTCTTTTTCCCAAGTTGCCTTCACAGTAAAAAGAAGCAGATCCTCCAGTGAGTTATTTCAGAGCAGCCAAATGAGACTCCTGATCTAGGAAAACCTCTCCGGTGAGTTCAAAGACAGCCCAAAATGACTACCCAGGATGAGTGAGATAAGCCACTCATCTTCCAACTTCTATTCAGAGTTACTTAGAAGTAGAAATACTTTTTTTTCACTCAACTGCATAGCAGCAGAAGCCCATTTTAAATGGGTTATGTAATAGGCAGCATAACCAAGCTCATTATGATCAGTGTAAATTAGTTTTGAGTCTGTAGGAAATAAGAAACTGATGCTTCTATAGTGTGCTCCATTTGGCTTGTCTTTTAATTGTATAGATCACACCATATTAGACCTTAACTAGAGAGCAATTATCTATCACAATACATACCAAGATCCTGATTGTGAGCTTTCTCTTGTCCTTCCAGGTACAGCAGACTGTAACCAGTCCATAATTTTGGCATCCCCTGTGGACAGAGTGGCTCTCTGTCTGACTGACTGTGAAGGACAAGCAGGAATCCACTTGCAGATCTAATATGGGGGCCCGGTGGTCCTGGGATACCAGTCTGGCCAGGTGGACCTTACACATAGGAGAAAAGGTAAAAGTAATTTACCAGTATGAACGCACAGCTAGTGTGAACTTTTATCTTTTACTATATTTAAATGTTCAGTAAGGGGTTCCTGACTTTATATAATACAACTGCACAGGTTGTTGTGGGCACTAGAGACACTGGTAGACTCTTTTTATCCTTTTTATGGGAGAGCAATGAACTAGATTGCCGCTGAATGCCTGGCAGTTGGCTTTTCTGTTGTGCCTCTGTCCTGTGCTGTATGGATTGAGAAAACAAAGGGAGGTGTGCAATGATTTCCCAGACTTTACTCACTAGGATGACTTGTCTGGACTGAATTTGAATCCCTACATTAACAGGCAATGCCTTTTCCTCATGTATGTATTAAACCATTAATTCATTAAACAGCAGTCACAGTTAAAATACAATTTTAATTACTCACAGGCAGTCACACCATTAGCCCTGGCTCAGAAATGTGTACTTGTTGATATATGGTGTTCAAGCACCTGTGGTTAATTGCCTTTCTGGTTAATAATGGATGCTGAGATATTTTTTTCTTCTGATGGGTCTTTCTTATGTGTTATGAAATAATTCACAAATGTCACTATCAGTGCTTGAACAGAGAGAGGGAAAGAAGTGTTGTGATATCTCAGGCCAGAGGTGAACGTATCCATGTGTGAATTGGAGGAGTAGAGAGAAAGCATAGTCTATACATCATCTCATACATCTCCCCCAAAATGTCATGTTCCATTCTTACCTTGTGGCCCAGCATATCCTTGCTCTCCTACATGCCCTTGGTCACCTGGTGGTCCGGGTGCCCCAGGTAAGCCATCTTGACCTGGCAGGCCACATGACCCTTCTTCTCCTTTTCTTCCTAGGTAATTACAAAGCATGCACTTTTCATTCATATTGCTGAATTTAAAGGTTAGACATTGTCCAAACATACAGAGCACGCAAAGGGTCAGTGAGCAGAACTGACACCACCAAGGAATGACGCTTCAGGACAGGGAAGCACAGAACTGCACTGCTCTGCTGGGAAGCCTCTTTACAACATATTCTCCTTGTGGCCACAGCAGTAGCTCAGAGGAGCTGATAAGATTAGAACTTGTGTGATCCACAGCTGAAATCAAACTACTAACAAACATTATCATGACAAGCCTCTTGCAGAACTGCCATCAGTGTCTGCACCATGTAATGAGTTATAGCTCATCCTATGACAGGCCTTCATCTTTTAGGACCCAATTCAGCAAAGTCTTTAAACATGTACTGAACTTCCCGTGAAGTAATGCATGTATTAGAGTACTTGCAGAACAGGGAGGGATTGCAGAATTGGACTACGTCCAATGGGGAAGGACATTTTAGGCTCCTGATGACCTGACCTTTTTCTATTTCTCATATGTACAGGCATTTTTATACACCAGCAGATAATGAGGAGTGGCCAAGCCAGTAGAAGATACATATACAGGGCACATACACATCTCGTATACAGGGCACAGATAGTGATGGTCCTGCTCACTGGCTACTTTAAGCATAATCTGAACTGAACAAAGCTACACTTGTCAGCTGTTATTGCACACAGCACTGGTTTTCTTCTTTTGGTAAATAACAGTTTTCAGATGAGTATGTTTCTTTAGGATCACAATTCTTTCTCATTAATGGTGTGCGTTTCATTTCTTGCAAATTTTGCTACTTAACCTGCAGAGTGAGTAATTCAAGATTGTCTCACAACATTCAAAATTTCCTTATGCTACCTTTTACTAGTTTCACTAAGAAAATCTAACTCAGTCAAAACAATTTAACAGCTCTTCAGTGTTGGTTGCATGGTTATTTTGCCAAAGCTCAAGTGCACTGAAGTTTTACTAATACACATTGCTCTTGCCAGGAAATCTTCTAGTTTGCCTTCCAAGCCAGGGGAAATACTGGAATTCTGTTATCTTAATGAAAGGGAAAGCATTACTAAGTGTTTCTTTCATAAAACCAGTGTGAGTATGTATTATTGTATCATCTGGTTTTATACAAACTTTTAAAATGCTGTATATAATGGAAAAACAGCAATTCAACACCTTAGAGTTGACAAATCAATTAAGATATGTAAAACTAAATAGTTCACTGAAAAATGTCTTGTGTTCACTTTCATGAGGGGAATGACTACTCCAGCTTATCTTCTGGGAGAAAAATCACAGATTTTTTTCTCTGGAGACACTGGATGTCCAGTGCAGCCACCACAACAAACTACGGTTTCCCAAGTAGGGAATATCTAAAACCACACAAGAGATTCCCCTGTCTGAACTGAAGACACCACATTTAAGCACAATCTAAACTGAAGACAGTACACAGACTTGCTACGCTGTATTTCTATGAAGATGGCCACTCTGCTGGCATATTCAGTACAGCATCACCCTTGTTTTCTTTTATCTATCAGAAGTATATTTCAGTCTTTCATAATTTCTTTTTAAAATCTCTTTGGCTAGTTTTTTTTGTTTGTGGTAACTTTTGAGCAGATAAAAAGTGTTATCATAGCCGCCTCTCTGACTTCAGTGTCCTTTTAGGGCTTTGGGTAGCAGAGTTTTGTGATTCATTATTGCATGCATATTTTTAAGATCCTCCAAATATAACCTGCCTAAACCATAGGAGTGGTTTGAGGCATTGGTATTTCATTTGTTGGTAAAAAGGAAAAAATATCATTTGAAGAATTGTTTTCTCAACAGTGCATGATGCTTTTGCACTCCCTGGCCTAGGACAAAGGAGTGCAGTGCTGGCAGGCTCAGTAGCCTGGTTCAGCTGCGTTGACCCATCAGCATTAACCAGCCCACTACATGTTTCTGGAGACTGTTAATAAGTATTTAAGGGGAAGAGACTGGGTAAAACATAGAGAACTAACACTCACATTTTGACCCTTTTAAATTTGTTGTCTAAATAGCTAAGATAGACATCCAGGCTTTCAAAACACAAGCTTACCTTGGGGTCCAGGGTGGCCTATTGGCCCTGGTAATCCTGCAGGGCCATCGTGTCCTCTTTGTCCGGCTTCCCCAGGAGGCCCTGGGATTGCAGAGCATGAATCATCTATTTTTCCTGGTTCACCAGGGTCACCTGGAATGTGTAATATGAAGTAATTAGCTAGAAGTTTGGTTGATAGTTCCCAAGTGAAAAATCCACACACCTGTTTGCTGGGTTTGGTATTCAAGAGTACACTTTAAGTATTTTAAAATCTTGAATTATTGAGTCTCACTGCTTTTAATTTTACTCTCAGTCTTTTAGCGCAGCATTTAACAGCATGGCAAGCACGTGTTAGCAAATGTATGCTAGCTGATATCTTTCAAAAATTTGGTGTACAGTTTATGTCCTAATGTGCTGCAAACTGCTTTGAGTTAAAGTCTAAAGTCCACTCAGCTTCAGTGCAACTACCTTGGCACATGTGAAGATTTATGGTACTTTGCCTATTCTGTGGCTACAAAACCATCAATAAGCAGGACAAAGAAGCTAACCCATAATATCTCTTTAATATAATTATAATAATAAAAAATGAAGAATGGTCACATTTTATGTACTGGAAGTTACTGGGAGCTATTGGCTACTTACATTTGGGAGCAAAATCAGAATCAGACCAATTTAGTCAGACTAAAAGTTCAGTGTTTGTAGTACTTCAGGGTTAGGATTCAAGCTTTCACTAAGTTTTTGGTTAGAAAGTATCTTGTGTGACAACCAAAAAGCAAACTGATAATTTGAAACAAAAGTATTTTACAAGTCTAATTGACATCATAGCCTGAGACTTGTCAATGTACCGTTATCATGATGTTGGTCTGCTGGAAGTGCCAGCTATTTATGTGAAAAAGCTATTAGAACACCATTGTTGTAGCAGTATCTACTATTCCTGGCAGCCAAGCCAAGAATACCTTCTAATGAAAGTGGAATGTATCTATACAGAAGGAACACCACGTGGAAAGAACAATAATCAATAATCATGAACTTACCTATGAAACCTGAAGAATTTGAAAAATGGAAAGCAGATTGTGGCCATTGTGGTGCAGGTGGAAACAAGTTTCAGGCATGTAAATTGGAGTGAAGAATAGAATGAGAACTGAAGTCATTTACATGAGGTGATATTAGAAACAAATACATAGTTCAGAAATTTTTACTTAAATGAGAAATCAATTAAGTCGGGGTTTTTTTCTGAGATGTAAATTATTGACATGCATTAAACATTAGTAAGATTATATATGAATAGAAAGATCATGGTTACAACTAAGTGTCAATGAACAACACATTCATAAGTACCTGGAGGACCTCTGGGACCAGGTTTTCCTTGAAAACCTTGGTCTCCTGGTTGTCCTGTAGCACCAGGTGGACCCTGTGGGCCATGGATTCCCATAGGACCTGGAAGCAAAACAGTTGTGCAGTTACATGTGGTTGTGTTCCGAGAAGCTGAACACATAAATAAGATGAAGTCTTGGCTGCCTGGGGAACAAAAAAATGTACATTTTTCCTCTTTTCTCCCTGCTCTTGAACTGAATGAAAATTTAGGACTTTTCTTTTTGTAGAGATTGGAAGGGATTGGTGTAGATAGGACTTCTCTACAGTGTGCAGAAGAAGCAGAGTATCTAGATCCCTGTTTTCAAACTAAAGAATCTGTTGAAAGCCCAAAGCTATTGATATGGGGCAGAGGTGAGACTCTGTATTAGTTCAAACGCATCTGCATTGTCCATAGTTTCTGAAGACCCCCTGCAGAGAGGTTGAGGTTTGCTTTATCTGGCAGACTCAAAAGTTTTACTGCCTCATTCTCAGGCTGGTACAGGAGTCTTCCAACATGTTGTTGGCATCAGTACATGTGAATCTGTCTCTACTCTGACCTTCTAGGTAGCTCACAGGCCAGAGCTGTGAAACATCCAGCCTACCCCTTCTGTCTGGCTCAGTCTCCAATGCACTCCCCTGTGCACAAGGCTTAGTTGCATAGGTCTGGGCACAAGTGCATGTGCTAGTAAAAATACCCCAGATCGTACCCTTTGGGCCTCTTCTTCCTTGGTTCCCTGGAAGACCTCTGGCTCCTTGTTGCCCTCGCTGCCCAGGGTTACCTGGTGCCCCTCGAACACCGATATCGCCTGGATCTCCTCGCACAAAGATGGTCTCTCCAGGAGGACCAGGATGCCCAGGCTGACCTATGATAAAAGAATTTTATTCTTAATATATGCACAAAGCATAAACATCTAAAAATACTCATGTTCCATTGGGTTTTTTTGCTTTTGTTTTTTTTTATCCCTGGGACATAGGACAGCACTTGCGTGTCTTTGGAAACATTAGCATTAGCCTTTGTCCAAGGCATTGTAAGGAAGACAATAATAGGAATAGCTCCCAAAACTATGTAGATTTGTGCAAGCAAAAGACTACAAGTTAATGTTACATGCGTTGAGACCTTGTTTCTATATTTATTACAGTGTTTCTTAATCTTCCAATCTCCATCATTTATTTCTCAATAGGAAGTAAGTCTTTGTACTGGGTAAGAGAGGGTTCAGATAATACTTAATGTAAGTATTTAATGTAAGGAATCAGAACAACTTGAAAGAGCTGCATTGGAGGACCAGAATCTATAAGAATTGACTGGATCCCTTGGCAACTCCTGCTTGTAACAGAAGTGAGGTCTACATAAACGCCTACAAAAGAATTGCCAGCTTTAGCTTTCCCAGGGCTGGATTTAGATTGGAAAGCTTCTTGTGGGTTTACCAACAATGGCAGGCCTATGGACAATGTGTTTTATCCATCTTGCTAGGAAAAGAGGTCAGTAATCTTGTTTCCATTTGCTTCTGTGGAAATTGAGATTTGTTGTAGCACCAGGACTTGTACAGAATTACCATAGAGGCCAGAAAACTCAATCTGGAGATGTGTATTTTAGCCTTGCTCTGATGATCTCTCCAGTGTTCTCTGTGTATTCACTTGAGGTATTGATCGGTTTCTTTGTTCCCTATGCATTTTTATATGTTGTTCCACAGACAGCAACCCAGTGACTCCTAGTAGCCTCAGAGGCTTTTTTTTGGATGATCAAATTCGGTATTTTTGGGTTTAATACCTCTGATGCCATCTAAACCAGGTGGTCCTTGATCACCTGGAGGACCAGGAGAAGCACTATAAGGACATTTTCCCATAGGTCCAGCGGGTCCAGCAGGTCCTCTTCTACCTAAGGGATCACATTTTACAAAAAAAAAAAAAAAAAAAAGAAAAAATATGAGGGGTTTTTTTAATAGATTACATAATTTACTAACTAAAAGAATGCTGATGTGAAGTCATGGACATAACGTATACTCTCCCTTGTATACTGAACATACCAGTGGTTAGGCTAATGAAGATATCTCTTAGAAGTGAAAATATTTGTTATCTTTAAAAATTTTTAATTCTTTCCATAAAATCTATTTAAACTAAAGAATACACCATCACACATTGGCATATTGCCACAAATAGCTGCCTTCTTCTGTAGTCTAACAATGGGAGAAATGGTAAGAATGTAAGATGAGTGGGGACTAAGAAACCATTCTGCCTGGGACAAGCTAAGTATTCACAGATTGTTCCTAGCAAAAGTGAGTTCAACTGTTTCCTTACTGAACAAGATGAATTAGCTGCAAATTTATTTATTTCCTAATTTTTAATCTGGATTTTTGCAACATAAGACATTACTGTTCTTACGTGTGACAGGCAGGAAGAGTTACAGGTTATCATCCTCTGCATAACATTTCTGAATAGTGACAGCTTATCAGCACACATTGCACCCTGTTGCCTTCTCTTTCCTACAAAAAACCAAATCTAGTTTCTTCATCTTGTTCTTGACCCTATCCTTACATTTACTCTCCAGTGAGTTATCCCTAATTTGTCAAAGCTGGACACAGTATCCCGTGGGAGGCCTTGCCCACCCTATGTCAAGTAGTGTTAATACATCTTAAACTTTTTCTCTTTTTTTCCTCAACAGCACCATTCTGTTGACTCCCCCAGTTCATGAACTAGTAATTTAATTGAGAAAAATGACTGTGTCTTCATCTTGGAATGATTCACCTCATCAGAATTTTCTTCTGTGTGTTATGGGACAGTGGCAGTGTTTGGTAGAGTAAAGCTAATATCACTTCCAATCACAGAATTGCTGAGGCTCGAATGGGCCTCTGGAGACTTTCTAGTTGAACTCCCTCCTCAAAGCAGGGTCAGCTACAGCAGGTTGCCTAGGACCCTGTCCAGCTGGGTTTTGAGTATCTCCAAGGGCAGACACTTCATAACTTCTCTCAGCAACCTGTTCCTGTATTTAGCTACCCTCACAGGAAAAACAAAACTTTTCCTTATATTTTAGTAGAATTTCCTGTATGTCAGTTTGTGCCCATTGCCTCTTGTTCTGTCACTGGACAGCACTATGAAGAAGGTGTCTCCATGTCCTTCCCATCAGGTACTTATGCACACTAATAAAATCCCCCCCAGCCTTCTCCTCTGGAGGCTGAGCAATTCCCACTCCCTCAGCCTCTCCTCATGTAACAGACGCTCCGATCTCGTAACCTTAATTGGCCCTTCCTCAAACACTTGCTTTTTCCGATTTCTATTCCATTCTTATATCGCCAAGGCTCTTAAATAATCATAGCAATCTTGTGATACAATTCCACCTTGCCTTTACAGCAGAACAGTTGACAGATTTACTATATTTCTGCGACTACCAGATCTCCTTTTCTTTAGGAATTTCTTCCCACGAGGCAACTCCACCTAGCAGTTCCCTGAGTCTGTCCAAGTCCATCATTTTCTATTCTCATTCTTTCGTCTCCTGTAACATGATAAACAAGAAATACTGGGGTCTCTGTATCTACTCAGGAAACATCAGCAATGTCATTGTAATAGAAATGTTTTTAGGGAGGGAATCTTCTGGGGGTGTGTTCATGTTCATGCTAACCAGAGGAAAAGCCTGTATGAGCTTCATTTCAACTCTGCAGGGCACCACGAAGGAGAAAACCCTTTCTTACCTGGGAATCCTGGGAATCCCCTTTCTCCAGGGGGCCCCGGAATAGAAATACCAGGCCATCCAGGTTCACCTCTGTCTCCTTTTGGTCCAAGTTCTCCTGGGTATCCTGGGGGCCCTGTTTCACTTCGACCTTTATAGGAAAACAATTATGTACATAAACCTTGCAGTGAATACAAATACAGATGTGCAGAATAGAAATACCAGCTGCAGATGTTCCTCCCTGCAAGGGTTGCCTAGTGCTATTTTTCTGGTTCTCTCTTGGAAGCTGGATAGAGTTTTGTTGAATCTGGCCCTAATTCATCTCTTTCAAGGAAAGTAATCTCTTTGCTTTAATGCTCTTCTTCTTCAGGGGTTATTTTGTATGATCATCTCGTTGTCTGTAACTTGAAATGTAAACTGATTGCATGATCCTAAATTTAATTTTCCATCAGCGCAAATTTGTAATCTCTAGGTAGATGGTGAATGCTGTTTTCTAATACTGCTTCAAAAGCACCTTTGGAAAGTTGCAAATAGACCAGTGTGAGTGAAATCCAGGTTCCTCTTAAGTTTGTGGCACGACTCCCATGCACTTTAGTGGGGCTGGGATTTCATAAGTCTCCTTTTAATTTGTTAGTTTATCTTCTACGTATAAAAAAACCCAGGAGACTTGGCTCTATTTTGAATCATCTGCACCGAACATTTTCATTTTATAAACAGCCTTGAAAGGTTCCAACAAAACTATGTGAGTAACGGAAGTTTTAAAGTTTTCTTCACAAATAACTGCAGGTGTGTCATTAGACATACTTCAGATTCTGTTTGAAAGTTTACTCTAAGCCTTAATGATATCTTCTGGGCAAGGCGAATATCAAAATAATGTGCATCATTCCTTGCACATCCAGTCATTTAAGGTTAAGATTTTCTGTTCCACATATTTATTTCCCTTCTTTACCTGGAACTCCTGCAGAACCTTTTTGACCTTTTAGTCCATCCAAGCCATCCAGTCCGGGTGGTCCAGGCAGACCTGAGAGGTATGACAGGCATGACTGGGTGCCACAATAATCCTTTAAAGTCACAATTAAAAATTATGCCATTTTTTTTTTCTGACAACACATTCTGGATCAAGACAGAGTATTTGCTGAATTAGATTCTTATTGGCAACCGAAGACAAAATCACATTGCACTGGAGTGAAGTCTTTTTGGAAAGAAAATGTGAAAAATCTGACAATAGCAATCATAATACAGTTTCAGATCAAAGCAATCAGAAAACATACCTTTTAATCCTTTAGGTAGTTCTATACTGCAGCTAGCAGCAGGAAGCTCAGTATGGGCTCATAGTGAACCTCGTGCCTGTGGCTAGACTATACTGCTACGTGATTGACTAGTGCAATGTCACCTGTTTTATCACTGCTTCACCAGGTGACTGGGATGCAGACGCCTCCTGAAATATCTATAAAGCTGGAATTTATTTCAGCTTCTGTTGCAAATGTAAGTGCAATTTAATCTAGCTGCATTACAAAGAAGCTAAATTTTCACCTGGCTTCTTTTCCCTGGTCCTGCAGATTCCACACAGAAAACTAGACATTTTTGCATCATGTTGTTACAAAAATTCTTTAAACTGAACAGCACAGTCTTTGAAGACAACAAATCTGTAACTGAGACTGATGCTGAGGTGTGATAGTATACAGTAACTTTGTCACTAGTGATGTTCACTAGATGATGAGATCCCAGGCTGAGTGTTCATGGTATTCAGATGTAACACTTGCTTTATAAGCTGTGCTTTACTGAAAATTGCTGAAGTACAGTAAGTAAAAACATAGATGGCATGTTAATGCTTTTTTTTTTTTAAAGTGGAACTAATCTGAGATTGTAATTGTTGTTTGCAGTGGAGGGTAAAAATATCTCCATGGCATTAGCACTTCATAGTTTCCTAAGTTGCTTAGATGAATTATCAAATGTGAAGACATACACATATTAAATGCGGACGGCAGCCTAGCACCTGGTTAATAAGAACAGACTTGGCAAAACTGATGGGTGATTTGGTAAGAGGTTTCAGACACAGCAATAGACTTGGGATGCTTCTTGCTCCACAGAGGGATGGATTAGAGTGGACACTGATCATCAAGAAGCTGAAAGCTAGTGTCAGTGCCTATTCCTGTCTCTCTTCCACCTTTGCTGCTTAGGTCTGCCTCATTTCCTTCCCCACCACTTCCTCTCCCTGTCATGTAGGATTTCTGGTCTGGTTGCAGTGTTTTTTTTCCATAAGTCTGAGTTATCTTTCTGTCTGTCGCCTTTTCCCTGCCTAGCTACTTCCTGGCAGAGATGTGGGTTCTCTGTTTCAGTTCCCATGCTCAATCCCAGCATGTCCTGCAGCAGGCAAATCTGCTGTATATCCAGAGCATCAATCATGGGAGAATCTATTGCTTTACTTAAGCACATATGAATGGATATACTTTTTAAAAATTTTCTAAGATGGTCATATTTGGCAGGGACAAATTGCTGTAGGAACAGCAACACACATGTCCTTCATCAAATGTTTCACCTGCCAAACTGTCCCTAGTTCAAAGATGGGTCACCTGACAAAGACAACTCTAGTGCTCCTTTATTTTTCCTAACAGACACACCAAAAATAATACTCCCATAGCTTTGTTCTCAGAAACTATTGAATTATTTTAGTCAAAATTTAATAAAGGAATGAAAAGGGAGGAAAAAAAAATAATAATATGGTCTGTAGCAAACATTAGCCTGGAAAAATTTTAAATCCAAAAGATTGTTTGAAAACTTGCAAGACATTGATAATACGCAATCCCCTTTTAATATGGGACACTAGTAATCCAAACTTCCACAAATATCTTTTGTGCCCTTAATTAACTGCTCTTTTAACTTCTCATGACATCCTAAGTTTAATTTTCTAAATTTATGTAAGAGTTGCATGCCAATTTGGGGAATTTAACAGTGGTATTTTAAAATTATTTTAAATTACAATTTTTGGCACCCGGGTCATCATTTAAAACTTTTTTGATCTTTAGCTCATTCAGTCAAGATTGATGGCTGGGTTTACTTGCTTTCCAGGGAATTTCTGACACGTTTGCCAACAATCCATTATAATATCAGCACTGGTAATTCAAGATTTTTGGATTGCTATAGTTCCATATTTCTAGGTACAGCTGAATTGGCTGACCTATGTATGAACCACTGTTTCTGTATTTTACAGCCCAATTCAGCTTCTACTCACACAAGTAATTCTGCTGATGTTCTTAATGTTACTTGCTTCATCAAGGATTACTCACACAAGTAATGCTTGCCAGACCAAGCCCTTAACAAGTAAAACTATCTCTGTAATAAAAAAAAATGAGATTATGCTTTGGTAGATGCTGTTTAACTTCTTTTTTTTTGTAATCTAAAAGTTCTTTAGGCACAAGACATTTAATGTAAATGAGAAGCAATGAACAAGGCTATGGACTTGGCCATGAACAGCCAATTAACCATTTCACTTCTAATGCTAGCAACTATATTTATTGAAAATACCATTGAGTTCTATATCCTCCCATGGAATCAGAATACAAATTCCGTTCAGTTTTCATTACTGGGGATAATTTCAAAGGTGTTAACCTTCTTTTCAACTATGCTGGCAATATATGGAATCCTAAGGCTTAGCAGGCAACTTGGTCTCTAATGAATTTCCATTTGGAACTGAACCTTTTCCTCTGCAGCACATGTGTTAATTTGTTACGTTTCCTGTGCAGGACTTGGGATAACTTCTGTACAATATAGAAGAGAATGTCTTAGCACTTATGACAAGAAGGAAAGAGTCCAGACAAGCAGTAAAGAGTCCATCTACTAATAAGAAGTTTTCAGCAGAAGAATGCTTGCTTTTGGTTTTTTGACCCCTCTCCATTTAGACATCCCTGTCACTGCAGATCTCTGCTTTTGTTACAACAAATATTGTTTGCAAAAATGAAGTGTTCTCTTGCAGATTATGCACCAGCAAGGAATCTGTCATGACAGTTTAAATCAGCATCACTTGCTTTACTGCAAGTAATCATAAATGGCTTCCATTTTTCATTTAAATTTTCAGTAGTTTATAAGAAACCTCAATTCTTCCTTAGGCTGAACTTGAAAAAGTGAATCTATTGTCCCCTCTAGTAATTTATCATAGCCCCAAGTATTACTTTCCTATGATTTCTATATATTGGTCACTAATATTATTCTTCCTGTCCAGGAACTGGTTATGAAGCACACTATAACAGGGGGAGGATACCAAGTACACAGCTGATTACCTTTCTTTATAAAATATTAATGTAACATAACTTCAATATATCATTCTGAGTATACTAAATGTTAATAATGTTTTCCAACAAAAAAACCCTGTATAGATGAGCTGCCGTTTGATCTAAACATAACAATCATTGTGAGAAGTGCAAACTAGGATTTGGAGGAAACATTTCTATGTTAAATCAACCAAAAATCAGGTTTTGGAGAAAAGAAAACCCCAACAAAACCAACAGCAAGAACCAACCCAAGTTATCTTATCACAATTTATTAAAACAATTTTGTAAGTCAAAACTATCCATAGTAGTCTGTTGGTTTTGTAGAGTAACAGTGGCACTCCCTGGTGAAAATGTAGAACACAGCATAATTGAAGTGAAAGTGAAACATCTGAATTACTGCGAACTCCTTTTTCTTTCCTCAGCTTCTGCTATTGGTTACATCAGCAGAGCCAGAATCTGTTTCTTCCTTATTCATTTTCGACTGTAGCCCAATTTTCTGAGGTAGCTTTGATGTTACTTTTCAAAGGTGACGGGAACTGGCTGAATTCTCTTTGTAGTTTAACAGAATCCAAATCACGTTCACAGTTAGGCCTTTTCCATTTTCACTACTAAAAGGGTATTTATGTCTGGAGCTGTTCCATCACCAGTAGAACTGCACTATATACTGCTTACCTTTTCTGCCTGGGGACCCAGGTAATCCTTGCAATCCTGGAGGTCCCAAAATTCCATGTTTCCCTTTTTCTCCAGGTTCTCCTGGCAATCCCTGAGGACCTCTGGCTCCTGAGAATAGAAAAAAAAAAAAAGAATCTGTGAATATGGAAATCCATTAATATGTTTGTTTGGGTTTTTTTCATGCTGTGCAGCACTGCATTATCCAGAGGTACCTGAAAGTGCATGGGAATGTATGAAGAAGTTATGGATCTTGCTCTTATGTTCCGAGCAGACTATTGCTGCTGTCTATAGGTGCTGAAATAGCTTTCAGTACAAGCCTTCATGTGATCTCTGATTTATCTAGCCTCCTCCACAGAGGAACTGCATTTTCCTGTTCCCTATCTCTTTTGAGCTGTTACATGGCACTGTTTATTTAAATTTTGTCATTACCTGGAAATCCAGGTATTCCTGAGTACCCGGGGTCACCCTTGAATCCTGGTCTTCCAGGTTGCCCTTGGATACCTGGTGAACCCTTCTGTCCTGGGAATCCACAGAGTCCTTAAAGAAAAAAAAATAATGTAGAATTTCTTTGTCTGATGTTGCCTGTTCTTCATCTCTTAAATTTAAAAATACAGAAGTTCAGTAAGAGATTGCTTGAGTAGAAAAAGAATTTTATTAAAAATACTTCAGATCCTTGCATCTATTTATTAGCAATAAATTATATTGATAGCTCTTGTGATACCTGAAAGAGCAGAAATGGCCAGCAAGATATAGCCAAGCCAGGTTTTATTCTGGTATGTATTGGTACGTTCACTGGTGCTGTACTAGACAATAGTAGGTTCTACCTCCTATGCTCATGCTGGCCATATTGCACATTGTGATGCCTCTCCAATCCCTGGGTTTCTAACTATAAAAAATTCTGCTCAATATGCACAGAAAGAAGAGCTCCCTCTCCACTAACAAAACTTAAAGAAAATGAGGTTTTAAATCCGGTTTATTATTCAATCAGACAGAGGTACCTGGTAATCCTGGATCTCCGGGAGGCCCTTTTCGACCCTGGGTACCAAGCAGAGGAGTGGGGTCACCTCTATTGCCTGTTGAGGTACAACGACTTTCATTTCATACAAGTATCCTTTTCATCCACAAAACCAAAGCAAATATTGCCTACAGGTAAGTCAGACTTGATTCTAATTACATTCATGTTTTAATTATTTTCTCTTCTGTCCTGTTTTCCCTTTTCTAGCAAGTACTTGCCATCTGTCAGAGCATATACATCCTAACAACACTGCTTTTTTCAAAAGCCTATATAAACTCATTACCTTTAGATCCTTTTGGGCCGGTCAGTCCTGGATTTCCAGGGATTCCTGGTAAGCCCACATCACCCTGATTTTTTAAAAAACAAAAACATTTGATATATGATCTGTGTAGCAGGAACAATCTATAAGAGCATTTGGTTCTCTTACATTGGTAAACAGACCAGAAATCAGTATGAATAGCAAAACTGTATCTTAAGCCCAACAGAAAAGCAGGCTGTCTTTGTTACATGTCTAACACTGACCGTTAGCACTTCCAAGAAACTGTAGATTAGACTTGCTAATCGTTTTGAATTTGTGCTTTTATAGTTTATGCTAACTTTTGGCTTGAACAGCTTAAATTCCCCACAGATGGCTTAAGTAATTTGATTTAAAAGGTACCATAAAAATGTACCAAATATTATTGTATGTTACCCAAAATTTACTATAAACATTAACCAGAAATATGTTGTGATGCAACAGTAAAAATGTAAAGACTTCCCTGGTTTTCCTTTTGAATAATGACCTATAATCAGCCAAACGCAGATTCTTTTCTTGGCTTATCTTTTATTATATTTCTTTAAAGAAATATATTTTGTCCCTTTACCAAAAAACCAACTGTGCTTTATGCTTCATGTAATCTCACTGCCTGTCTACCTAGCGTACAAGCCAGTGAAGAATTTTATCTTATATTGATATGTGATATATGTGCAGTTTTGTGTGTATATTCTTGAGCAATATCTCTTGCCTGGGTTCTTTGGTGCAAGGTTTGGTGCAAGGACTTGGTTTGTCTCATCTATTGGCTTGACTGCTCCACACAGCAAGATCTGAAGAAGCAGCTATACATTAACTTCATACTTGTGCTGCTGCTACGTTATAATCTCTGCAGTAAGTAACTAACAATCTGTTATTAGGAATAATGTTAAAGACTTGATTGCGCTTCCATTTTTTGCCCCCCCCCCCCCCCCC
>NW_015091280.1:30383-87911 GCF_001431845.1 Calidris pugnax | reverse complement strand
CCCCCCCCCCCTCCTAAACAGTGCACTGTAGCCTGGACTTCCACCAAATGGCAATGAAACAAAATCATAACATGCCCCTAGGAGAGAGGCCCTTTGCTGACCCTGACTACAATTCCTGCTAAAATGTCATCAGAGCATTGAACTGCTGCATTAAGGAATTTAATGGCATTTGATTATTTAATATACTGACAGTCTGTTCTCAGGAGGAACATCTAATGGGTCAGTCCAATAGAAGTAAGTACCCGTCATCATATTTCTTGAAGGCAGGGGATAACTGCAAAGTGCAGGACATCTCACTACCCCTTTGTTTACCTGGTCACCTGGTTGTCCTTGAAAACCTGTAATTCCTTTAAAACCCCTTGGTCCTGGGAAACCCTGTGATCCTGGAAAGCCCATCAGTCCAATGTCACCGTGGTCACCTGGCAGTCCTGGGACACCGTTCTTCCCTGGAAATCCTGGGGTGCCTCTGAGACCAGTAGTGCCTTTTTCACCTGAAGTTAATTGCAGAACAAGGTAATGATCAATATAGTCAAGCCATTATTTGACTATATAGCTGTGCTTTCACACTTGGTATATTGCTTTAGTAATTGCCCAAAGAAACTAGCACTGATAGTTTTAAGAATCTGTGAACAAAGTAAAGTTGCTGGATGTTACTGCAGCTATGAAAGCCACCAGCAATTTGTACCAGATGAATGTGTGTGCCTTATTTTATGGACTTACCTCTTTCCCCTCTAAACCCGTTCTCACCAGGAAACCCTGGTTCCCCTTTTTGTCCTTTCTCAAGACGGATGTTAATGCTGCCACTGTCTCCTGGAGGCCCTCTTTCACCTGTGAACCAAACAGATGGAATGTAAGTAAATACTCATGAGCGACGTGTCCCGAAAATCAATTTTAGTGAAGACTTCCCTAACAGAGAAAGTCTTCAAATATGAATGCAGTTCTCAGTTGTTTCAGCAGGCTCAATGCTAACAATTTATTATCCTCTTGCTTTTTAGTTAATTCAGTAGTAACTCTGGAGATGTTAAATTAGAGTTATTCCCTGTTTGTCTGGAATATGAAAGATGGCAATTGTATTGTCCACTCCACAGCATACTTTCTGAGATTGCACCTTGGAGCAATTATTTCCTGTATGCTTTACATAGATTGACACAGACAGTATGATAGAAAACTTGAAAAATCTAAAGTTTCAGATGCGTACAGGACAAAATTCAAGGTTTGTTTAAATAAATGATCTTACTCTTTTTCATTTAGTGATAAATGCACCTAATGATCTGAGTGGAATTAATTTTTCTTTAGTTATTTTTCATTATGCATTCATAAGTGAGATAACTGGATTTACTATCTCTGAAAATAGAAGTGAATATACTCTTATAACAAAAAGTAAATGTATTCCGAACACAGCGGTAACAAAGCTAAACACATAAAGAAATAACTACAGAGTGAAGCGGAGTTTTTTTTACAAACCTTTAAATCCCATATCCCCACATTCTCCACTGGGCCCAGGTGGACCCATTTTTCCTTCTTCACCTTTTACACCGGAGATTCCCATTGGGCCTTGTGTCCCTGGGAGTCCTGGGAATCCTTGGGGTCCTTGAATCCCTTTGCTTCCTGGTAATATTAAATGCTTTATTTACATATTCAGTCTGCTACGCTGTTGCTGTCATATTCTAAGGAAGAGTGTAAAGCAAAAGGCAGGAAGTTTAGAAGCACCCCTTAAGAAAGGACTTTACTAGTAAAGCTAGAGAATCAATAATTGGAGTATGTTTTCATGCCAAGATCAAACTTATCTTGAAATCCAGATTGCCTTGAAGTTAACAAACGTCTCCCCCATCCCTGCTGCTACCCCTGAGGATTTAGGGTAAACTTGCTACTAAAGCACATTTCAAATACAATGCATCGCCTAAGACACCACCAGATTCTGCATGTGGCTACTGGAAATCACCACTCCTACTGTCCAGAAGACAGACAAAGGAGAACAGGATTTTGCTACAGTAACTCAGAACTTTTGCCCATTAGCCCAGTGATGATTTGGGACCAAGGTCACATTTTTTACCGGTATTAGACATAACATGAAGCTATTTCTCCACCTATTAATCAGCATACAATCACAGACTGCTCAGTAAAGGAGATAGTCTTGATGTAATAGAAAGTACGTTGTTTTTATAATGTATTATAACAGGAACCTACTATAAATAGTCAGGAAATAAGACATGGAAATATATCAGTGCTGTAAAACAACTAAAGCACCAGGATGCACTAAGATGCATCAAACTATTTCCATCCCTTTGTTTTTATTATGAGAGAAATAACAAAGGATGCTATTGTTATTGCCTCTTCCCTGCTGCAGGGTCTTATTCTCGAAGCTGGAAAAAGAGGAGTCTGCAAAGTACTTCCTGGCTTTAACAGCAGTAGAAATAGCTCCCTCTACAAGAGAAGTTATAGATGTGGTGGTTTGCAGGATGCTTAACATACCTGGTTGTCCTGGAAAACCAGGTGGTCCTTTATTGCCTGGAAGTCCTGGAAGTCCTCGGGAGCCTGGAGGACCTGGGGGACCTTGTGAGCCGGGAGAGCCTTTGAGACCTTTAATTCCTGGTGACCCAGCTAGGCCCCTGTCTCCTCTCTCACCTTTAAAGCCTGGTAAGCCTGAGAAAAAGAGCTTTAATTTATGTATGGAAGTGCAGGAAAAGGCTTGAGCAATTATATCTAAAAGGTGGAAGGTGATAGATTTTGGTATAAATTTGAGTATCATCAAACATGGCAAAACAATTTGGAAACTTTGTTATACTGGAACCCTGGTTCTGCCTAGATTTTTCACCTGGAATTTTTTTTTTTCTTGTATTTCTTCAGTGAGAGACATATCAGTACAAGCACCCTGTGAAAAATCCCAACTCATTAGTAAATAGTTTTGATATATACGTCTCCTAGGTCTCCCTAAACTCTTCCATTTAAGAATAAGGAAGATAAAAGTATCACAGTACTCACAGGAGCTCAGTTAAGCTACTCGAGACAAGAGAGTAAGAGATAACTCTTCTGTTTATTACGTTACAGTGAACACACTGTGATTTGGCCAGTTAAGGAACAGTTTAGGAAGGGAAGGAAAGTTGGGAAACATCTGAGACACACACTGTACACTCCTTGAGTTTAAGGAAATGTGCGAAACATAATGTACACCCCTACTAATGAGCAGTCCCCATGGAAATATTTGGCATGGTGACCACAAAAATCATGTGATTAAATCTGCTAGAAAAGATGCTTTGAGGCAACCTGATGGATGTTGTGTACCTTGAACTCCTGGCAGGCCCATGGCACCTCTGAGTCCTGGTGGCCCTGGTAAGCCTGGGTCACATGGTGGACCAGGGAAGCCTGGACAGCCTGGTACTCCTCTATCGCCTTCCGGGCCTCTAAAACCTTTGGCACCTGGAAATCCTGGGGTCCCAGGCTGTCCTGGAAACAAAAAACATTAATGGAAGTAAAACATTGTATATTCGCCATTCCTCAGAATTCCTAATTGTAATTTTTAAATCTACATGTTTAGTTATTATAATATCTTACTTATCATCTAGTTTTTGCATAGTTTGTGGAAACATGCTTTTCTGCAATTTAGAAGTGGCTGTTGTGCAGAGGTTCTTTCTTTAAGGAATGAATACGAATTCAACCCTCACCTATAGGCAATGATGACTGTAGGGCATGAAAAACTAGTTTCTGCTGTGTAGGAGCAGAATGGAAGGTGCTCACTGGCCTGCACCAGCGAGGCAGCACTGGGGCCAGTTCTATGGGTGTTCCCTGCACGGGAGGGGGTGTGTGTCTGCTCAGGGCTGGGAAAAGGAAAACCTATAAAAGGAAACAGCAGTATCTGCTATGAAGTGGGCAGGAAGTGGCACTGTGGAGACATCTGCAGCAACCAGCAAAACTCCCCTGCAGAAATGAGCAGTGTAGTGCCCAAAATACTGAGGATTATATTGTGTAAGTCAGGGCAAAGAAATTCACTCCTCCCTCCCTGAGCGTTCTCCCACTTTTTGCCAGTTCTTTCAGATTTGAGTAAGCAATCTGAGGCAGGGACTATCTGAGGAGGCCCTCAGCACATATGGCCACTAAGCTGCAAGTGACAGTAAGAATAGGAAGCTGCATTTTTACTCCATGGACTGGGTAAAGGCGTCTTCCCCTTCCCGCAGTGCAGATCTCCTTAGTGGCTGATCAACCTTAACTGTAAAAGCATCAACACAAAAATAGGGTATACTGCTCACAGTCACCATTGTGGATCCAGGTAAAGAGTAAGTTTTATCTGAATCAGGACTGACTTTGCTCAGATTTTTTCCTTTGAACATATGGAAATGCTTCATAAAAACTGGCTCATACCTCGAAGCCCAGGAACGCCTGGATCACCCCTTGCTCCTTGTGCACCAGGGGGTCCTGGCAGTCCCCTGTTGCCTGGGATTCCTGGAGGACCATACGTTGTATCACCTGGAACACCTTTCTGACCATCTATGCCAGGTGGACCTGGGGGGCCATTTCTGCCATCAACTGTAGATCCTCTTTCACCTTCATCACCAGGATCGCCAGCTCTGCCTCGAAAGCCTGTTGATAGGATTGTAAAATTCAAATAGGGCATAATTCAGAAGTTGGGGTTTTTTTTCCCCACAAACTCTGCAATATTATAATGCAAATTTAACTGGAATTAAATTACCACTTTGCAAAGAAAAATATGTCATACAGGTTTCTCGTTCATAGCTAATGATACACAAGGGTTGAAGGAGGTAATTATTCCTGTGGGAAGTGACAGTGGTTCTCTCTGGGGCAGCATCTATCTTGTATCACTCTTGTCCATTTCAATCCCTTTGCTAAAATGATACTAATTATTCTCAGTTTTCTGAGAATATTACCTCTCTGGACACTGAACTATATGTTATTGCAGCCCCTGCAATGCTGGAGGAAAGAAAGGGAAGCTGGTAAAGATTCCTCCTCCATTAGCTTTCATTGAAATGTGCTTCCTATTCTGTTCATCCATGGCAGCTACCTTACCCTGCATGTATGTGTTACAGCTTGTATGTGTACACATACCAGCATGTGGTAACACATACCAGCATGTATGTTACAACTTGACCAGCAGGTCTCCTGGATTAAGAAAAGCACAATTCACCTTCTGGGCCAGGGATTCCTGCTCCTGGCCTGCCTCGATGGCCTTTTTGCCCATCAAATCCATTTGGTCCAGGACGACCGGGGAGTCCTTTTAAACCCTTTGGTCCTGGAAACAGAAAGAAAATATGTAAAACCTGGCCAGAGCTCTAAAATGTGTGATCTAAGGAAACAGCATTGCATCTTTGTCTCATCCAAATTCATGTACTTTGAAGACAAGTGGATTTCATCTGCTTCTGACATTTTGGGCAAGAGCCACCACCCAAGTGACAACCAAATGCATGGCTGCTGTTTTTATAAATCAACTTGTTCCCTAATCCATAAACAGCAGACTGCAAATCACCAAAGTAAATTAGAAAAAAAAACCTGGCTCCTATAACATTCTAATGTTTACAGAATATCAACAATATTAACTTAGCAAATGACAGGTGTCAGCTCAAATTCTTATATTGTCCTGTGTTATATGCTGCTTCTGGAACAGCGCACGTGAGCTCAATACACTCATCCCTGTTCTTTCATGTCTCTATATATTTTAGCTACCACCCACAATACTGATGTCAGGGAGCTGTGTAATACCATATTAAGGAGCTTGAAAATCCAGTATTTCTATTTGTTCCGATCAGGATTTTCTTGGGTATTTCAAATGTTTTGGTGACCACAAGAAACATTTTGCCAGTTCCTTGATGAGTTCTTTGAATTTAAATGAAGTTGAACAAGTTGAAGTAATGGTAGTAAGTATTCAGATTTTAAGGCTCAATTGCAACTTGCCATGAGCAATACTGTTTTAGAAATTAAAGACCTACAGCATATCTTTGCCTCACACACCTTTTTATTTTCCATGGTATCCAGATGTACGTATTCTAGGTCTTATCTGACTCCAGCCATCTGCATATTTTACAGACTCTCTTATGCATTTTAATTGAGGCAGGACAGAGCTCCAAGCTGCCTTCATTTAGTCATTTCTATGGAGGCAGCCTGCACGCCTTTTGATCCTGCAAACTGCAGCTGTCTAGCCCTTGGTTCTATAGATGAGTATATTCTTATGCATTTGCAGTTTTACACTAAGACATGTATCTGCTGAAAAGGTAGAACAGCATATCTTTTTAGGATAGCTTTTTTTTTTTTTTTTTTTTTAGCAATGTCAAACTCTGTTTCAAATAAGACAAAAAAATCTCCTATCTGTAAACATACCTTGAACACCTTTAAAACCTGGGGGGCCTGGATCTCCAGGGTATGGTAACGTAATGCAGACAGTCTCACCTGAAGCGAGAGGGAGAAAGAAACTGGACTATTTAATTTCAGAATAAATGGAGTCTGAACATTTACTCTAATATTTCTGTTTTTTTTTTTTTTTTTTTTTTTACTTAGCAATGTCAAACTCTGTTTCAAATAAGACAAAAAAATCTCCTATCTGTAAACATACCTTGAACACCTTTAAAACCTGGGGGGCCTGGATCTCCAGGGTATGGTAACGTAATGCAGACAGTCTCACCTGAAGCGAGAGGGAGAAAGAAACTGGACTATTTAATTTCAGAATAAATGGAGTCTGAACATTTACTCTAATATTTCTGTGGAACTAAACAATCAGATGTGCAAAGGTAAAGAGAAGGGACTGTTTATGCACATTGTTATTTCCATATTACTTTGGGTTTGATGGAGAATCTTAAAATATATTTTTCTTGACACTTATTTCGTATAGATTTTTTGGTAGTGATAAAAATGTTGTAATACAGTTGTATTCTGCAAAGACAAAGATTTTTTTTTTAACTTGTTGCAGAAATTTGTCTTTGCAATAGTCTCCATTGCAAGAGATAAACAGTATTTTCATTTCAATTCTATATACATTTCTGGTTCATACATGTTCCCATCAGTGTAGTTTGTTTTTTTTATATTTTGGTAGGGATTTTTTATAACCAAAAAACAGGCCAAGCTTTAAGTATGAGTTGTATTTTCCTGCTGCTTTAGCAAAAAAGCATTGCCATGCAAATCCTTACAACCAGGAATACTCTTCACTCCAGAAAATAATTCCTCTGATACTGTGCAATTGGTGCTTTGCAGGTTTGAGGCCCCTAGCAATTCGTATTCCCATGAGTGTCTGCTGCTAAATGCTGACAGCATTCTACCTTTCAGTGGTCATATTTCACGTGACAGCTGAGCTTGCCAAAATTTATTTTCACTATGAATTAATAATGCTGTATATAATACATACAAAACTGTAATGAATGCTACCAAACATGTATTTTATTGTTTGGTTCTTAATGTAAATATTCACAATTACCTTTCTGGCCCTTTGGACCAGGTGGCCCAACACTACCAGTATCACCAAAGTCTCCAGGGCTACCTCTGACTCCTGGAGGGCCAGGAAACCCCAAACCAGGCAATCCCATCTGTCCTTTTACCCCAGGAAGTCCTGGGACACCAGGGAATCCTTTATCACCTGGCAATGGTACTCCAGAATCTCCCTAAAAGAAAGAAATTGTTGATAAGAAATAACACGAAATATCAAAAGCCATGTTAGAGAATTATCTGGAAAAACCTCTCTTTCACAATGAAGTGACTATATGGATAATAGTAGTAGTTTTAAATATTCAAGGGCAATAGGAACAAAGGGTAAAGTTTTGTGGGTGTTTTTTCCTTCCTGATTCTGTAATATTGGCACACAGTACATGCAGACATTATATTTAGGAATACCAAAATAAACAGTAATACTTCCAAGGAAATAATTTTTCAATAGATAAAAACTATGGTTTTTTTTTTTTTTGAGCTAGGCTAACATAAAATGATAAAAGTGATTAATCTGCTAGAAATCTGGAATAAAATTATACTTTAAGTAGCTAGCGCTTTCATAAGACAATATATTAACTGAAAAGGAAAAAGATTCTGTGAAAATCAAATGTACCTCAGCTCCTTTTTCCCCAGGCAATCCTAGTTCCCCGTCTCTGCCGTCATTACCTCTTTGGCCTGGAAATCCTGGAACCCCAGTAGGACCTCTTTCACCTTTTATTCCTTAAAAGAATTTTTAAAAAATTAAGTATAATATTTGCAGTGAGTTTTGGGTTTTGTTATTTCTGCTTAGGTAAATACTGGGTAACCATTCATCATATCTGTATGATAATTTCCAGTTCTTGAATTCAAATTTCCTTAATGGGGTATTTTAGGCTCAGTAAGGCATGTGGTTGCACACTTCATGGAACAACTTGGTCTCTCTGTAGAAGACATGTTTACAGAGACCAAGAGAACGTGACTTTTATTCATGCTATATAAAGACTGAAAACATTTTTTCTATTTAGATCAGTCAGTTTTATTCTTGATTTCAATGACATCAGGATGTAGCAATGCCATATGATGCAGAATATATTCATCAATATTCCCAAAAACATTTTTAATTTTTTCTTTATTCTTTTTTTTAACCCTAGATTTCTTTTGCACTGATATTTATGAAAATGCAATTTTTTGCATGAAGGACAATAAAAATTTTCTAACCCAAAGATTGATTTTGCTATGACAAGAAATCATTTGCAAATAAACAGTGAATGTTTTCCCTGCTCCAACATCTGTAAACAAACACAGGCATCCAAAGCTCTGCTAACTTTTCACAAACAATAAGATGGTCAATCTTTTGTCTGAATAATTAGTTTAGCATTTCTAACAAGCTTTGCCATCAGATTGCTGTAATTTCTTGTTCTCTGTTTCTTTTGCTTTTGCAAATCATAACCATAACCATGGAGAGGTTTTGATCTATTTAATTACAAGAATTTCAGTTGTGCAACTAGTGGCCTATTGTTTCTCTTCAATGCCCAGTCAAGAGTAATTTTTAGAAATAGAAGCAGGAATCTGAATAGCCATTGAGACTTTGAGTGGCTTCTATACAATAGCATTTCTTCATGATTTCACAATAATTGTAGTCTGCTTAGTCTTTGCTATAAAGACCTCTGTAAGACCCTGATTATCAATCATATGACATGAAAAGTCATTTGTTAGCATTAATAACAAGCTGTTAAAACTGTTTTATGACTGAACTGTAGAATAAAAAACAAAATCCTGTGTTGATCTTGTGTTCAGCAAGAAGAAAACGAACATGATGGTACCAAGAAAGCCGTCAGGATATACCTGACCTCGAGGCTTCGGTCACTTACTAAATTAACGACTTTAATAAAAAGTAGATGAATATGGTTTTCTCACACAATGCCTAGGAATTGTATAGAAAACAGAAAGGCTAACAATAAAATGTGCATTTACCTTTTATTCTAACTCTTCCTGGATCTCCCTTCTCTCCTTTTTCACCATGTTGTCCAGCAGAACCAGGTATCCCCTTAACATTGAAGAAAAAGTCAGTTATCTCCAGCAAGGAATCAATGTGGGGATTGAGGGGAAAAACAGGTATCTATGTCTAGCTCTTGCATTGTTTCCCAAAGCCAGGCCAATTAAATTAACATACCAAAAAGAAACGCTTATCTCTTTTGGTGTCTATAAAGTTGTGTGTGAAGGGCACCTGGCCTTTTCAGCCTGGCTCTGCCAAATGCACAGACAACTATAAGAAACTATAACGCTAGAAGAATCAGGTCCGTGGCCATATACAGCTGTAGCTGTAAATGTAAGAATATTCAGATACAAATCAATTCACAAGCTCTTTCCACCACAGACTCAACCCACAATCCACGGAGGCTGCACAGGAAGGGATTTTCGAGCGTGGTGCCTGCTGGATGAGGCTGTCCTTCCACAAGCCAACATAGTAGCAGGTAAGTGACACTTCTTTGTGCTTTGCACAAAGCTGCCAGCAAAAAAACTCAATCTACATCTAGTTAGGTACCTGGTATTGTCAGAAGAATCTATGACTTGACAAGTTTATAGAGGATAAGAAGTAATTTTTTATGTTTCTATGTATCCTCCAGCAAGACTGTAAGAAGCGATAGTAGATAAAACTTTCAGGTAGTTTTCCAAGGCAGTTTCTCCACCACTTGGCTTAAATGTCTTCCAGGTAAGGGGTAACTTGATGTTATTTATTTATTGAAGTTCATGAAAACTACTCACAGGAAGCCCTGGTGATCCCATTGCACCGGATATGCCTGGATCGCCCTTTTCCCCATGTCTTCCAGGGTATCCCATTTGTCCTTTCTTTCCTGGAGTACCTGGAGGTCCTTGCATACCACGGGGACCAGGAGGGCCAGCGCTACATGAGCAGAGGCCTTGACTTCCTACACGAGTGCATCAAAACTACATTGAAACGGCTGCAAAATTAATACACAAAATACACAAAAAATAACACTGTCCTTCTTTTCTGTGTGAGTAGTGCAGAGACTGTTTTATCTCATTATGGCCTTCAAAGGAGTGAAGCATATCAGTCTCTTTTTACAGTGCTGAATAACCGCTGCACTGACATGACTCTACTGACTTAGAAGCCCCAATGCTAATAGGCCATTTAACTCTACACTTTGATGGGCCTTATCTTCTAAGTTACCATAAACTTCTTGCAAATTAGGTCTGATGTATCTGGCAAAGGTCTCATATTCAAATTGTTGCTCTCCAGGCATACTTACCCTTTTGTCCTTTTTCACCTTTTCTTCCTGGAAGGCCTATCTGACCTTTTGCTCCAGGTTCTCCGGGGATCCCTCTGTCAGTACAGATGACACCTTTGAAAAAACAAATTGTACATCTACTATAAATCAGGTTGACTGTTTCCACAACTTGGCTCACATGTTCTCTTCTCCCTTCTCTTGTTATCCTTATATTATAGATCTTATGAAATGCTTTACAAGTTGTAATATGATCTATAAGCAACAAGAGTCAGCCTGGCTAGAGCTGATGTTGACACATGGTCTTATCATTGCTACTACTTCTTCCTTTTTCCACTGTAGAATTTTATGACTCTTGTTTCTTTACTAAAGGATGCTGATTTGGGTTTCCTCCTCAGTTTGCTGTGTTTTTAACTTCAAGTGATATATTTTTAGGGACATTTTTCATACATGTTATTTTGTGCATTTAAATTGCCCAGAAAACTATGAAAATCTTGACATCTCACTGACTGACAACTAATAGGAAATAAAACATTTCTACAACTGTCAAAATCCACTTTTTAGCTGTATTTTTTTTTTTAAGGACGAACAAAAGTAATGAATCTGTTAATATACAGAATGATATTCTTGCCATATAAATTGCTGTTGAACCTACTGGGTAGTCCAGGTAAGCCTTGTCTTCCTGGCTGTCCTTGTAGGCCTGGTGGTCCAGGAAGTCCAGGTCTTCCTGCAATTGATTCACCTGTTCCAGGGAAACCAGGGTCACCTTGAAAACCTTGAGGTCCTGGTGCCCCACTTACTCCTGGCAGGCCAGGCAGACCTATAAAGAAAATAACAGTAAATAGCCCATACAGCTTCACAGTAACAATTACTACAAGATATCAAGGAGGAAATTACAGACTATTCAGAACTGTCCTGAAGAAGAGCTTCTATATAACAAAGACTTAAATCTGAATCTTTAGCTTTCCCAGGATTCCCAGAAAAAGAGGCTCCTACTTTAGACCTTCAAATGCTGCTGCTTCTCCTCCTCCCCATTATCTCGTTTCCAGACATCCCAGTTAATCTAGTTCCTTATACAGAGCAAATTCATCCTCCTGACTTTCCTTTGTATCTTTTTGAGATGGAGAATAGAACTTTTGAGCACAGCACTCCATATACGGGCATAACATGTATTTGCAGTGCACAGTAGTGTTCTGCTTTGTCTTCTGTTCCTCTTCTAGTAATTCCTAATGTTCTGTTTGGATCATTTTAGTTCTTTTTTGGCCACTAAGATCTGAGCTAATACTTTTATTGAACTCTTTGTAGAGCTCAAATCCTTAAGTTGGCAACTTGTGTCAAGCAAGAACAAAACACAGTTTTCTTTTAGCTACTTTCTTCCCTATTGGTATATAGTTCACATTTTATCCACTGCTTCTCTTACTTGTTCCATCATCTCCTGGTCTTCCCATCAGACCTGCAGGACCAATTGGTCCAACTGACCCCAGATCACCATCAGGACCCGGAAATCCAGGATCTCCTTGTGGACCTACACAGAATTATAAAAACCTGTGAACTGAACAACTTATGCAATTGACAGCTTAAATCTAAATAAACGTGCAACCAAAATTATAATTTGGGAACTACAAAAAAGTAAAATACAGTAACTTCTTTTGTCTTTGTGAAACATTTTTGAATGTGTAACAATTTTATTTTAAGGTGGGAGGATTTGGTTATTTTTCTACGGATTCCTGCCCATTTCGTGGGCAAAGTTTTAAGTTTTCATCACTCCATAGTAGCATCTTTGTGCTACATATTTCAGAATGCCAAGACAAGTGTTTGCCAAAAATAAATACACGTAGCATTTAAAATGTTATGCACATTTGGCAATTTGGCATTGAACACAGGGAGGTCATTTCAGGATCATATTAGCTGAAATTATCCCAACTATATTTTCAAAATTGCTATAATGAATAAGTTGAAAAATTGCAATTACACAGTGGTGAAGAAAACCAGAAACAGATACAAAGGGTTTAGTTAAATTGGAAAAACAAGACACTGGTAGTAGTTCTGTTCTCAAACAATTCTGATAAAGGCCTCTTTCTTTGAAGAATGTATCTTCTCACATACCATGTACATGATTAACTTTAAATGTTACTTGAGATATGAAGCATGGGGTTAAGTCTTTTGTTGCATAGGCTGGAAACACACAGAAGTCAACAGAAAAGAAATTTGATTTTCAGATGAGACCCCTATCTAATGGGGAGGTTCGGATGAACTGGGGCTGTGTTGTAACTTCTGTGTTCACGATCAGCATCTGCTGCCCTAGAAATACAATTTATGAGAAGTTCTTTGTTAAAATGTTCTTAGAATACAGGTTCCCCAAGTGTGAGATGCCAAAGCAAATCCCTTCCAGGCAGCAGGCTTGGCTCTTGCCCACTGCATTCTGCTATGAGGTAAGACCTTACACACACCTTTTCACCAATTAAATTATAAAGATGGGGATAAAGGGAGCTGAGACAAAAAACCAGCCTGAGGCTCAGATAATAAGGTATTCTGCTGGGAATACTCGTTGCAGGATTTCACCCCTGCTATGCAATAGGAAGCTTAATTGTAGTCTAAAGTCTGTGTGTTGTGGCAATTCTGAAAATAGGAATTCTAAATTACAATGGGACACCCCGTTTTCTCATTTGCCATCCATTATCCAGCATGGGCTTATTTTTCATAGCTTTTTCCCCGATATGCTTAGGTCAAATAACTGGGGATAGTCCTGCAGATCCAGCAGTGACTGTACGCATAAAAATCTTTGACACGAACATTTAATCTGAAACTTGAATGTTTAATGTAGTTCCAGATCAGTAAGAAACACAGAATATGGCCACTAGGAAGGTAATGTTTTAGGATCCTGTCCCCTGAATCCCTAGTGAAGACTTTCAAACACCTTAGCAAAATAGGTCCTACAGCAGAAAGACTAGTTAAAACTATCTATGACCTTTTATAGGAGGCAGAAGAGTTCCAACAGCTCCAGGAGGACCTGGGGGCCCCTTTTCTCCTGGATCCCCCTGAAAGAGTCCAACAGTAAAAGTTACTGATAGATACAAACATACAGAGTGCTAACATGTAACTCAAAACTGTAACAATGGTGGGGCATGTAAGGATGCGACACCTATCTCCTGGGAAACTTGATTTTGACACTTCATAGCATTTAAAACAGGCAACAAGTTTTAAAATAATCATTATCTTTCAGGATACCAGTGACTAAACAGTAATATACCTATCACACATATCTGCTTGACTCTTCAGAACTTATGACTGCTGAATTTGATTTCATTCATGTATTGTAAAGACAAATCAATTACAGTAAATCAGTGCGCTATTTAATTGAGACAGTTTGATTTAACAACCAAGCTGTAATTATTTGCCTTAAAATTCTATAGCAGAATTTGGAAATTACTTCTATGATGACAGATAAGCGTTAAGAAAGGAGGTTTCACAATCTGACAGATACTATTGATGGTAAGAGATACTCAAAGTTCTCGTAATAAGTTTAAAACATCTGCCTCGGGGAGACATAAAAGTGCCTAGTAATGGCAAGGAAAATCACTTCTGCTTGGAGGATTTCTAAATTAGCTTGGATTTTGATATTTAGAATTGCAAGTGAAGTGGATGTCAGGGAAGTCTTTTATGTGGCAAATTGTATTAGACTTTTTGCTTTGTAGATTAGGAATCAACCCTGCTCTCTGCAGCAAACGGGAACTGAGAAAACAAGAAGGCAAATGTGGGAACTGCGTAGTGAGGTTGCATTCCTGGGACTGGAGTTCAGGGCTTTTTAGGACATGGACAAGAAGAACTGGGAAGGCAAAACTGGATACCCATTCTTACACAAGGAAAAACAAGGAGTCCATGCTTTTTTTTTTTTTTTTTTTTTTTCTTTTTATTTATCGTCTTGTGTGACTCACAAAGGAAAACAAAGGGGTCACTGTTTTTTTTTTTTTTTTTTTTTTTTCCGTTAATTGATATCTATATGATATTTAAACAGTTCTGGAGCTATCACTAACAGCTTGTCAAGGTCCTCTTCACCTTTGGCCTTTTAATTGTCCTTTTTCCTTTGACTGTATCTTGCATAATGAAATAACATCGTGTCATCTTTGACTATTTTGAACAGGAATGTAAATTTGTCTTCCCTATTGACAGAGAAGAGTCTTCTGTGTGGCAGAAAAGAAAAAATAAACCTAGCATTTTTCTTCCTCTTATAAACTTACAAATTATTCTGAGATACTTTTATCATCATTAAATTAGTTTTGTATGAAAGATTTGTACAATAGACGGATATCAGCCAAGTCTTATATGACTTTCATGCTGATTTTAAAATGACACAACCAGAACACAAAAGAAAACTGAAGAGTCAATGAGCCAGGGTCAAAAATTTCAGTTCTTGGTATCTCCGTAAATTCCAGTGGTGGTCTCTGAAAATCTGTCTTTACGCTGTTGGGTCTTATAGACCCACTCTGGATGGCAGCTTCGTACTTGCTGTGTTTTCACTGTTGGTACACTCCTGCATAGTGGCATACATATGTTTGGATTATTTTGTTGACTGATACTGTTTTCTCTTCCCAAAAAAATTTCAGAAGACTTGACTTGCCACCGGTTTATTGAAAAAAACCAAATACCAAAAACATCCAACAGAAGCATATCTCTCATGTATAACCTGGAGTCTTCTTAAAATGAAAGCTTATAATCACTTACCAGTTTTACTGACATCCCTATTAAGCATTAAACAAACTGCATTTCTTCTGTAAGTTTTAAGCATTAAACAAACTGCATTTCTTCTGTAAGTTTCTATAGCTTTATATAATATCAATGTCAATGGAACATTTTGCACTTCCTGTAGAAAGATCGTTCATTATTTTAATGAGACGCATTCCATTAGTAGCAGAGACAAATGGTCTCGGAGTGATTTCAACAGGACTCATCCTCTCTTGTATTTTGCCTGAAGTTGCCTTCTGTCTTTTTTCATACTTATCACAGAATGGTTGAGGTAATAAGGGACCTTTGGAGAGCATCTTGTCCAACTCCCCTGCTGAAGTAGGACCATCTACAGTTGGTTTGCCAAGGACCATGTCCAGACAGCTTTAGAGCATCTCCAAGGATGGAGAGCAGTGCTGAGCAGAGAGCAACAATGGCCTCCCTCAGCCTGCTGGCAATACTTTTCCTAACGCAGCCCAGGATGCCATTACCTGCCTTTGCAGCAGGGGCACGTTGCTGGCACACAGTGTTGCTACGGGCTGCGCTTAAGGATCAACAGGTATGCCCACAAACCCTTAAATCCATTCCTTGCTTTAAGCAAAAGTTAACATTTTTTAAAGATGAAATCTACTTTGAATGCAACTGTTTTTTTCCTCACTCTTTCTTTCTCTTAAATCTGAATGTATCTTAGATTCTATTTGCATATGTTTGTTTCTGGAAACCGACATGAGGACGGGCTATTCTCAGAGGGTTTTAATCATATTCTTGTTCCTCCAGTACATGTGATTTTTAGCAGATAGAAGCAACATCTGGTGAGGCCAGATGAACAGTTGATGCAGACTAGATAGATCTGCACTTTGAAGGAATAATCAGATTTATTCAAGTAAAACTACAGCATGTGTGCAATCATTCTGAATTTTGTATACCTGTGTAAGTTAACTTGTTTTGGTTTGGTTCAGTTGTGTGGTGTTTTTTTTTTAAGTTGTGTCCATACTTGATTCGTTTTCTTTTGCTCCGTGTATTAGCAATTGGAATTTCATCTTTCCAACTCATTACTGCAGGCATTCAAACTTTTCCCTAGTATACTCTACCAACAATTAATTATTCTTTGCTTAATGTTTATAGTGTTAATTGATGGCTTCTCAGGCTCTGGGCTAATCAATGGAGACTGAAAAATGCACTGTTCTGTCTATGCAACATCTTGGCTCGAGTTTATTAATGATGCTCCAAACTAGAACAATATGCACATCAGGGTGAGTACTTTTTAACAATACAACATTAAGGTTTGATTCTAGTTTGTGGGAGTAATGGACTGTAATGATCTTTCTGTTAAGACATGCAATGTTTCTATCTAATTAGTATCTGAATGATCCCACATTGTTGTGAAGCTGCTAATGGGCAAATGGCAGAAAAAATGAACATCCATGGACAATTTTTTTTTTCCCCAAGTATGACTATATAAATGAAATCTTGGCTGAAGAAGCTGATGTAGTACTCTCCTAGCAGTCCTAGCTTTGAAACAAGTAAGCCTGTGACTAAGCCAGATGTTTTTATTGTACTTTCACTTATTTACTCCATGTGCTTGTCATTTCTCATTTGTAAACCTGATTCTTGAAAACCTGTTTGTTGCTTTTTATTTGTCAGCTTTCAACTGTGTCTTTAGCAGTATACTACTTAGGGGAAGTTTGGACCAGCCACAGTTTATTTCCTTTTGTCATCACAGATTATGTAGAGCATGTTCCCAACTTAACCTTCAATTTATAACAGAAGTGATTCTTACTAAAATCTCTTGAGTGTCATTCCTCTGATTTCACAGGTGCAACCACTTGTGCTTTAAGGAAAGTTACTGGTTTATATGCAGCTTTCCAAAAAGATTATTTCAGAGAGGAACAGACACTTCTTGACTTTTGTATTTCACAATATTTAGAGGTAAGTTCGTCAGTGTCACGATTTCTGCAGTATTGTTTTTGTCCTCTGTACTGTGAAAGCTTTGATGACGAGCTTTTTCAACCCTGCTGTCTGTACTGATGATCCTGTCACCCACCTTCTTTGTTGCAGCATTTCACTCCTCCTTGTGCTCATATACTGCTGACCACTTGCACACTATCCCAGTGACTCCCTAGAGCTTCCCCCTGGCTACATTCACTGCATCTTTGCTCCTTCTAGAGTAGCATCCAGAACTAGCTTTTCATTCTGAATGTGCTTCAGCATCGTAGATTCCATAGAAAATATAATAGTTTCCCTTCATTCAAGCTTTTGTTGTTAGTCAGAATTGCAATATGATCATTGGTTGTGCAGCCTTCCATGAATTTATATTCTGAAATGTCACTGAACTGGCACCTGGGTCTTCTGAAATGGCATTAAGCATCTCTTCCATGCTTTTCAGATGAATATTCTCCTCTTTTACTGTTTAGCTCCCCAGATGTGACAACTACACTTCTAACCCCTACTGGAAAGCAGCATGTGTTCTAAAACAAACAAAAACAGCTAACATCGTCTAAGCAAGCAAAAGTAGGAAATGTTTAATCAAAGCTGGTGTGAAGGAGTCCAATCTCCATTCTGGTAACCATCTTGAAAAAGCTCTTATGTGAACAGGTTGAACACATGCAAAGAGACTTTGGTAAAGCATGCAAGCAAGCCCATCTGAATCAAATTTTGCCACCTCATTTGATGCCAATTATCACACTAGCTCAGGGACCAATGTTTATAGTTCCTTTACCTAGCATATGTCTCTGGGAAATGCAGCTCAACCACGAACAACTTGCAGAGTACTAGAATTCATAGATTAGATAGCTATACTGGTGCAGTTAAAGGTAACTATTGGCAATTGGGATTAACCAATTCCTGTGGTGTGCAAAATGAAATTACCATGAAACAGGAATGTTTACTTAGGTTGTTATTTGCTACCACTTTGTTAGGTAACTATGGCTATCATGAGAACTGTACATCTCAAAAGCAGTTGTGACTGTAGAAAAGGAAATGGTCTGATAAGCAGGTATGTTTGGAAGGAATAATTGGCATTTCTATAGGGGAGTGTGTGTGCATGTGCACACGCATGTGTGTTTGGTGGCTTTTTTACCTGCACGCCTGGATAGCCAGGTTGTCCAGGAAAACCGGCAAATCCCATTTCCCCCTGGAAAGGGTCACATAAAAATAATTTGATTAATCCATTAAGACATTAATATAAGTAATTGAACAAAAAACAGTCAGGCAGTCATACAATACTGTCATGTTGTAATAGCATCTGCAGTTTGTTTTGGAGAATTCTCAGGGTTTGTAGAAGTGATGGTATGTTTCACAGAATCTCTTCTGTTAAAAAAAAAAAACAACCCACAACATGTATCACCAGCTTTAGAGTGCCCAGAGGGGCACAGAACTAGCTGGAATACATACCAGCAGACTCTCATAGACTGTCTGCTTCATATAGCTGGAATTGGTTTTCTTCCTGCTGAACTACTATTGCATGACAAGCAGCTGCATATCAGCTCCTCCTCTCCTTTTATGATATACTAATATACTCAACCATCCAGTATTCAAACTCTTCAGGTAGGCCATGGGAAAAAACAGAGTAAAAAGTAATTTTGCAGATAAAACAGTCACCTGGAACATAACTCTAGATGCAAATATCTGTACATTAATGTGATTTATTAATAACATGATCATTACCTTAACTAGATTTGAAAATGAGCTGGAGAGAGGAAACAGGAAAAAGGACAAGATGTGGATCTCTATACCTATATCTGTTATTCTTTACTCCAGTAAGATGATGTAAGTTCATAGTTAACATTTAGCAGACTTAACAACAAAAATGGAATTTCTTGAGCCACAAATCTAAACAAGACATGCATATAACACAAAATTACAAAAACAGTGTCACCGTGGTGACCAAAGTTACCATGCTGTGTAACTTTTCTATCGTGTTATATGCATGTCCTGCTGGCTTTTCCTTCTGCTTGCAACTTCAGATCCCATTAGCCACTTTCAGCCAAATTTCAGAGTGGCAGAAATTCAAAGACAAAGAGCTCATACATCCTCTGTGGCAACAGGTAGCAGGAGAAAAAGGAAGGAATGCATTGTGAGCTATCAAGTATGCGGAAATTCCAAATCTGCACAAATCCACAGAAAACCAAATCTCACTAATCCCACTGTTCAGGGAGCTGCTTATACTTTATGCCTTCTTACCTTCATCCCAGGAAAACCTGCAGGTCCATAAGAACCAGGATCACCCTGATAAAAGCAAGTAGAATGTGAGCTCAAACAGAAAAAGCTTAGTCAAAATTGCGCTTATTCAGAATTGCTGAGCAGTTAATGCTCCTTAGCTAATTATTACTTGGGATATTTCCTAGTAATATTATTATTAAGAATTGCTGAGCAGTTAATATTTCTTAGATAATTATTACTTGGGATATTTCCCAAAAACTTCGCAAAGTTTTTGCAAATACTTTATATGAGAGATGGGCATGACTTTGAATTATAGCCCAAAATAAACCATACAGGTCTTCACTTAATTTTTTTTAATCATATTGCCAAAGCACAGTAGTGGACATGCTGCTCCATGTGAGTAGCGTTATGTAAATCAGGCACAAGCTCCTGTAAAAAACTGCAATCAGCAGGTATGGAATACATTAAAATTACTGTCTTAGTACTCCAGAGTACTCCAGAGAAGCTTTGTGTATGCAGCTCTAAATATTTAGAGGATAACTGTACAGATTCACTTTCTTTCCAAGGACAGAAAATCAATATGAACTTATGTTTAAGTCTGAGACATGGTGAGTCCCAGGGCAGGACTCCAAAGTATTCTATACAGATAATATGATAGATTAGTTTTAAAAAATCCTTAAAATCTGCCTTGGCAATGCAAATTTAAACTGCTAAATATATTATGAACCTAATTATAGTGAATTTGTGAAGTAATTTATTCTGCAACTTCCTTACCTGCAATCCAGGGAATCCAGGAATGCCCTTTTCACCTTTTTCTCCTCTCCCAAGTACACCCTGGAACATTCAAAATACTTTGTTTAAACAAGATGCTGACTGCAGTTTGCCATAAATTTTTGATTTTGTGCAGATTTATTAAGTTAGGTATATATTAGGTTAATGATTCTTGTTTCACTTGCTAGGCTCAATCACTGGGGCTTACTCCATACAACACGATCAGTGCCTACATAGCTTCAGTTACTCAAGGAACCTGCTATGGTCTCTTCTCCAAGCTTAATGAGTTTTCAGCAGTTCAATCTGTTTTTTTTAAAGCTTTGGGCATCTTTTGGCTTGCATCAGTCAATTTCTCAGTTCCTACTTATAACTAACAACTGTACTATTATCTACATGGACAGCTAATACTGGAGCAAGAACATAAAGCCCATCTTTTTCAGAGTAAATCTGCTATAGAGAGACCAGTTTTGTCTCCTTTTCCAGTGCTAAGTGGAAACAGTGGTCTTTTTATGATGCAAAATGAATTTGTGAAAAAGTGCTAGGCTTAGAACTCATAAATGTGATGTTCAGGCTTCTTGTTTCTTCTTTTCTGCCTACAATGCTAAATAAGTTTTAAGCAGGTCAAGGGAAGTCATTCTCCCCCTCTATTCTGCACTGGTGAGGCCACAACTGGAGTACTGTGTCCAGTTCTGGGCTCCCCAGTTCAAGAGGGACAGGGAACTACTAGAAAGAGTCCAGCGTAGGGCTACAAAGATGATTCAAGGATTGGAGCATCTCCCTTATGAGGAGAGACTGAGAGAGCTGGGACTCTTTAGTCTGGAGAAGAGAAGGCTGAGGGGAGACCTTATCAACGCCTACAAGTATCTCAAGGGAGGGTTGAAGGAGGAGGGAGCCAGACTCTTTTCAGTGGTTCCCACCGAGAGGACGAGGGGCAACGGGCACAAGTTGGAACATAAGAGGTTCCACTCAAATATGAGGAGAAACTTCTTCACGGTGAGGGTGACAGAGCCCTGGAACAGGCTGCCCAGGGAGGGTGTGGAGTCCCCTTCTTTGGAGATTTTCAAAACCCGCCTGGATGCAGTCCTGAGTAACATGCTCTAGCTCTAGGCAATCCTGCTTCAGCAGGGGAGTTGGACTAGATGATCTCTATGGTCCCTTCCAACTCTAGAAATTCAGTGAAATTCAGTGAAAACATAGACTCATTCTTTTGTGCTCAGTTATCTTCTGTTTTTCTGAGATCTGGTAGTTTCCTGCCTAGGGATTTTCCTCCTCCAAAACTATTAGCAATAAAGACTCTGGAATCTTTTTTTGTGGCTGCTTCTGCTCAGCATCCAGGAATTCCTTACTGGATGTTTACCAATGTTTAAATTAATTATGCTGATAGAAGGAATAGAAAAGCTAGAATAGTTAGCAAACAGCGACTCTTTCTCCAAACAGGTGGCTCTGGCTTCTCTACTCTTGAGGATACCTATAATGTGAAGTTAAAGGCTTTCCCTAACATACTTAGGGAAACATACATCATGCTGCATTAAGAACACATGGAGATCTTTTCTATTTCTCCTCTTGAGAAAAAATAATCTGTGCTTCTATTTTCTTCACAGTTCCAGACCATTATGTGTCAATAGCTGAACTGAAAACAACACTGACCTTTTGCTACCAGGCAACATTCAATAGGTACATATAAAACAGACTCAGAAACATTTTCCAACGGTTTTGAAATATTTTTACTTTCACACTGATTGGGGTGGTGATTAAACTTCACAGCACAAATGCTGTTATTTCTTCAATCCCCTTGTGCTTTAAAAGATTAACATAATAACCAGAGAAGGACTTTGCCAGCACCATGGAAGAAAAATAATCATCATATTACTTACTTTGGGTCCACGTGGCCCTCTGTATCCTGTTACTCCAGGTAGTCCTTTTTGGCCCTACATATACAAGGAAAGGTTTTGTGTATGTTAATACGCAGGACATACCTATGTGCTGTTTAACTTAAGTCCTGCATTACAACTGTTAAATAGTATTTTCTTAAGCACTGGGCCTGTTCCTCAATGTGTACCAGGCAGAAGACAATACAAAAAACAATTATGTACTGATTTTTATTTCTGTTAACCCTGTCAAATCAGTATAATGACTGTGGAATGAGATAGATGTATCTTTGCAGGGACCTGCTAATTGGGGCTTTGTTCCTGCAAACACGCGTAACAGTAATTCTTCTTTGTTTGCTGCTCTATTTAGTTTGATGCAAGTATTCTACACTTTGATGCGTAGCCCCAATCTGAATGGATGCATGGCTGGCTACATGGTCACGATCATGTCGTGTGTTACACAGCTGCACGGGGAGTTTATATAAGTTCTTTCGGTCCTTTCCCTCTTCCTCGTACACCTGTACACAGCCACCATTTGCATAACCAAAGCCCAAGATCCAATATGTGAAATTTATGAGTTCCCTGAGTTGTGGCTGCAAGGGCTGGCAATGCCAAATTCACTTTTTCGTTTGTGTATTCCAGCAAATCAGACTTGAAGACACAGAGACTCCAATACATGGCTCCGTAATGCAATTTTTGTAACTCCTTTTTAAGCAAACATTCTAATGTTTTAAGCAAACATTCTAATGGTTAATAACTTGCTACAGTAGATATGATGTTGAAGAAGTACAGTAAATAACAGGAACTTGCATTAAAAATAGACAACAAAATCACAGTTAGTTTTCATATTAGAGGAGCACCCTAGAAGGTTTAGTGTTCATAGTTCAAAACACTACACTGGAGAAATCTCAGAGTAATTGCCAAAGATCTGAAAAAAAAAAGTGTTAGTGAAGAGTCACAAAAGAGATTCAATACCAAAATAAACAACTTTACCTGAGATGCCCAAAATATGATTTGCTAATGACAAAAAATGAAGAAAACCAAAGCAAGAGCAGTATTTCCTTTCTGCATCAGGACAGTATTCCCTCAAGGACATGAGCTAAAGTACATATGGGCTATAGGACGGGTGCTGACCAGGATTTCTACTGATGCTGATGGTTTATTACAGAAAGAAAGATTTGTCTTCTGCCATCCTTCCAAAACTTGTATCAGAGGATTGTACTTGCCAAGTTGAGCGCAGTTAAATATGAAGACAAATTAACACCTTTTCTCCTTTGAACAGATGAGCTCCAGGAGGTCCAACTAACAGTGGTAGCCCAGGTGGCCCAGGAAGTCCAACATCACCCTGTGGAAGCCAAAGGAAGAGCAGAGAGACATTCTGTTCCATGCAGCATTTCAGAGACTCAGCATGTTTTCCTGCTGTATTACAGCACTATGTATTTCTGTACTCAATAAACGAGTACTTGTACTAATATCCTTACATAAATAAAGGTTTGTACTGAGATCTGATGGCCCCTCTACTATCTTCCCAGATGAGCAAGGTTGACGATCTTAATCCCCTCCTATTCTCCTCAGTCATTAAAATTAATGTTATGGGTAAGGAAATAAATGAGAAGTCTGTACTCATAGCTCCTGCTTTGAGTCCGCTGTGGAGACGGTCAGATCTTGTGTGTATGTACAGTCTCTCGTGTACCAGACCAAAACCTTTGAGTGCAAGGCTTTGTGAATGTAAAGATGAAATTATTCATTTGCTATGGAATGTTGTGCATGTTAGAAACTTGTACAAATTCTAAGAAATGACTGGACAAATTCATAGAAGGAAATCAAATATTCCACATTGGTTCTATAAGTCCTAGGTATGCTAACAGGTGGAGACTGGGAGAGGAATTATTACATGCTTGTCCTTTTCTTACACTTTCTTGGCATCTGCTGGACATAGCCAGGGATGAGATTCAGTGACTGATCTGGTACAGCCACTGTTATTGGAGGGTACTGTTGTGATTATTTAGGCAGTGTATGTACAGAAGGTAATTGCTATGTAAATGCTAACTAACATATTGATTGTTCCTTTTCAAAACCCCTAGAATATGCTTGATTCTTGTATGCAGCTCACTGAAGTAATCACTTCCACACAGAATTAATTGATTCAGTAACTTCTATTAGTTCTCCTTCCATTGTAACATGATTAGAGCACACAGCCACAAATGAATGGGTTCCAGGGAACCCAACAAGTCTTTATTATACTTCTAACTCTACAGCAACAATATATTTAACAATGCTTGATTTCTTTATTAATATTTGTTTTCTTACCGGCTCCCCCTTTTGTCCATCCACTCCAATACCTGGATTTCCCTAGTTAACAAAAAAATGTACGCAGTTTGAAGATAATCAGAAAATGCTAACATTAGAATTTGATCAAATAACCCCTTTGAAAAACTTGGTTATGAAATAACCATAGGGGACATTTCAAATATTTGTATAATCTATTATTTCACTAACAGCTTCAGGAAAAGTCATTGCCTACCTGTTCACCTGGCAAACCAGGGTAACCTGGAATACCCTTTGAAAGAGAATGAAGACAAGTTATTATGTCGGATTTAAACAGCTTTTCTTTGAAAATTACCTTCTCTTGCCAGTTGCACCTAGCGGCTGAATTTCCTCTTGGGATGTACCTATCCCAAAGTGCAATTTACTTCACCTGGTCACTGCTTTCACAAGGGCTGAACTCTGGGTTCCCACTTTCCTGTCTCCCACAAGGTGGCCTTGGGGAAAGGGAATAAGGAGAGAGCGCCAGGAGCATTCCTCCATGACCACAGTCGACTGGGATGAAACACGTTCATGCAGCCATGGGAAGGAACAACATACACTGCAATTCCTCAACTTCCAAACTCATAAGGTAAGGCAAAAACCTCTTTTTACCATCTGCCTCAAAATTTATTTCTAAGGCTTTGATTTATATTAAGGCAAGTTCTAAAATTGGTAGACCAGAATCTATGCATATCCTGAAAAAGCAAGGCTGTATAACTGTGGTGATCTTACAGGCAAGCCTGGTTGGCCTGGGTATCCAGACGGGCCCGTTGTACCTCTTGACCCTCTAGGTCCCTGGAAAAGATGGCAAAAGGTCTGTTTGTGAAAATACCAAGAGTTTACTCTTTTCTCCACAAAAATAGTCCCTCCAAAATGCCTGCATCACTTGGAGTCAGTCTCCTGGTGACTGCATTTCACCCATGGCCTGAAGCTTATACCATGCCTGAAACCTCACTGTCACTACAGCAACTCAGCACCAGTTTCCAGATAATGCTGTGCAGATACTGGACAATGTACAGTTTTATGTTATTAATGAACTGAAAGAATACTTTGTCAGTAATTGTGCTACCATGTGGGGATTTGATTTAGTTCATCAGTGAATGTTTTTTTTGAAGGGCATAAGAAGAGGAACCCAAAGCAACAAAATTAAACTCTCTTTTCTTCTCACATTATTTTATGGCCAAAATATGGTAGTGGGCTACTTGTTCTTGGGAGATCCACCAGATACTGTTGAAGAAGTCGTCCCATCTCTATGCCTCTTGAATTTCAAAGACCAAATATTCTGCAAACTGTAAGTACCAGGGTGACAACCGCTCAATGCACAGCTAATGCAGATGGGTATGGTCTGTTTCTGCTCCTTTTCAGCCAGCACATTTGGTCGTGGGGGCAGACTATAAGGACTCGAGTTCCACTTCATTCTGGAATTTTGCAGGGAGGGAGAAACCCCGATATTTCTTTATTGTACTAAGAAGGAAAAGAGCAAAGATCTTGAAGACAAAAAGCATGTATAAAACCACTGACTACTTACGGGCATGCCGGGGGGACCAGGATCACCTCTGTCTCCCTGTAACGACAACCATTTAACAAATGAATCATCATAAGCTTTATTGTGGGTATTCTCTAGCTTTACAGCGATTAAGATCACAAGCTTTCTGTTCCAATTGTATATTTGCTTTTAATCTTACTTTGCATCAAGCTAAATTAAACAGTGAGGAGTTAGGAGAACAATTACGTTTGCCATACAAGATATGACTTTTTTCACAATCAGATACTTACTGGAGGTCCTTTTCCAAAATATGAAACATACACTGAATTTCCTTTTTCTCCTTTTTGTCCTGGATTTCCCTTTAAAGAAAAAAAGTCTTTTAAAACATGATCCACTTACTGATATCCTATACTTCTATGGAGACTGAATGGTAATTTCTCAGACTGTGCTTTTCTGGTGTCCATAAATCACTAGGTAATCCACTAGAACCATCACTGCATGACTGTTTTGCAGCTCTTTTATCTAACAAGATCCTTAAAAGTAAAATTGCCTTTTGTAAAGTTGAGCAAAACAGCTCCTCACAGCTTCTTGGCTCCATTAGATGCTCCTTAGCTTTTGGGTACTTCAATATTCTACAGTCTTCACAAATCTTGCCTTCAGTATCATGTATATTGATATGCCTAACTTTTATTTCCATGAGTCAGTGGCTTTAAGTATTAGCACTCTGCCTTCTCCAAAAATTCATGCTGTGATTTAGGAGAATCTAGTGTGATTCTGCACAGAATTAAAAACCTGAAAGTATGGACTGTGTTACATGCATAATCTTCAATGTTTCTATCTATTAGGAAATATGTTTCACAGTCTATTAAAAAAAAACCTGATACCTAAAGGCCCAGTTTTTTAAAAAAACTAAATTCCCATGGTACTTACTGTGGAGTCCTTTATAAAACTTGCTTATCTTAGCACCCTCAAACCCTCAATCTGATTTAGCAGGAACAGATTATTGCTTTTGCAAAATTTTAATGGTAATGCTCAATTGACTTTAAGACTATAATGTGTACGTATCTGGAGAACAGATATAGAAGACATTATTTCTGAAGTTTTCTCGTTTGAAATCCGAATGTACCACTTAACTATTGATTTCAAGAAAATGAGATACTGTTTTTCAGAGAATTTAACCACTCTAAAACTGTATTGGCTTCCTCATATTATACACTGACTGCTCAAATCCTGAAGTCAGAATGGAACAGGGTAAGTACTTAGCCCTGGAATAGTACAATAAAAAGAAGAGTTACAGCTGTCTGCAGCTGCATATAGCAACAGTAGACTGGATGCAGATTACAGGTCAAACAACAGCTGCTGGGGAACACATTAAACACATCAACACAAGTCTTTGGTTATTTTACATGTGATCTCTTGTGTGATAAAACATCTTGAGTAGATTCAGTTTGTTACCTTCTCTATGACTTAGGTAAGGGTTTACAAATAGAAACTACTTTCTTTTCCAATTTAGTGGTGAGGTAAATGTACAGATTCTATAAGGTAACAGAAGTAAAGCTGATAAATGGGTTCATAGTGTTAAATAAAATTATACGGGACAACATTATAAATAAGAATGAACTAGTAATTGTAGCTGTAATATATAGTCAAGTTGTGCTTGGTGCAACAGATTGATTTGAAAATAGGCATATGCACAGAGAAGCTGGAATAGCATTCTTGTACACAAGCAAATATGGTTAGTATGTCTTGGTTTTCTGGGTAGCTAAATTAATTTGCACTGGAATTTTAGTGTGCGTATCCAAAGCTACATGCCTATTGTGTCTCCCATTCTTTGTAGGTTGCAAATACCTCTCTAGGTCTGCCAAAGAGCATGCTCTTGGAATTGGGAGGATTTATACTGTAAATAAATCCTGAGGCTGTCCCATGCCTCATTTTTTCCTTTATGTCATTTGGCTAATTACAAAAGGCAAAACAACTTTGAAAATCATAGTAAGTAAGAAAATACAGGTAAAATGAGCATTTGAGCAGAAGTCATTTTACCATTTGGAGGGTTAATAGGTTACTTTGAGAGGTATAAGAAATGAGGTTATTATCAAGTTTTGATAATAACAAGGCTGTGTGTTTCATAGCATTTATTATAGATGCAAGACTGAAATTGTATGTTTTTTCTAATTGCTATGCTTTTGACAACATCTTTTCACTCTGGCACCCACCACACAGTTTTTTATTCCCTATGGTTGAATCAGCATCTTATTTAGCTCCTACTAAACACATTTGACTTCTTGTGTAAATTGCAGTTGGTTTTATTGTTTTATTTAGAAAATTTCAGGGAAGTTCTTAGACCAACTAATTAGCTATTAGTCATTCAGAACTAGAACTTGTTTCCACAAAAAGTCAAAAACTGGGGACTAGATCTGTTCAGCAAAATTTCTTTGGAGCTACAGTAATTTATATCCCTTACTGACATGTATCTGTGTTTTATCTTCATTAGAAGAGTACTGCTAACACAACCACTTAAACAATTTTAAAATGCTTTCAATTTTAACAGCAAAAGTAAACAATATTAAAGTGCTAATTTAAAAAAAAATTAACTTAAATTATCTCTATATATACAGATAACCACCAGGCAAAGATGGCGTGTGCACAGAGCAGTTTTGAATAGGTATGTTTAAGAAGTGGCACATGAAACTGTAAGACCATGATTTTGGAAGAGATCTACTAATACGCATGTGATCAACCATTAAAAATCTTCAAGTGTTACAGGATTTGTTGAAGCTTCCACTTATTGCTAATTCATCTCAGGTATGTCCCTACCATAAAGACTTTTAAGAAATTTCAAGTATTGATAAATGGTTTGATGGTTTCAAGCTACTCCTTCTCAGTTGTACTTTCATGAAATGCTGTTAGTTTTGGTGTGGTTACATACTGGGGAAACAAAGTAGAATTTAACTCACAAGGTAGACATATATACTTTAAGGATACAGGAACTTACTTCATATTCAAGCTTAAACTTAGTCTGTTAAGGCACCGAGTGTCCTTCGCTCCCATTAACCTTAGTAATACCTGGAAATTCATTATGCAGTGTAAAGCTAGTGGTAAATCTAAAACTCCTTTCATTTTAAGAGCTGCTAGTTTGGAATAGAAAAGTACATATATAGTATTCTTAGACAGTAAGAATGACTTTCACGTACATAAGGACCTCTTGGTCCACTATAGCCATTTTCGCCTGGAAATCCTGGATCTCCTCTTGAGCCATTGTAGCCATCTAAACCAGGCTTGCCCCTCGGTCCTTCACTTCCTGGTAATCCCTGAAAGACAGTTAGTTTAATATTTATTAGAGATACACAACGATAAATAGGGGATTACTTTTTAAATTAACAGAACAGTTCAGAAAAAAATATCTCAGATCTGAAACAGAGTGGTCTCATAGTGGTCCCAGCTTCATAGTCTTTGCATTAGAAATGTTTTCTATTGTGATCAACAGAATTTTTTTCATGTATAACAAGTGTTTTATCTCTTGTTCTTTGATGCATAGCAAATATTACAGGGACAGCAATTGTTAAGAAAGGCCCGACTGAGCTCTCAACTAGAGTCAAAAAGTAAAATGCTATCTTCTTAGAGAAAGCTCCTGCCCTCTAACTATAGTCTTTCTTGTGGCTTGTGGACACAGCTTGACTCAAGCATATAGTAATTGCAGAGATGGTGCCTATACATTCAAGAGAGTTCTGAAAAATCGTCAGGAAAGTATCCTGATCGCCATTTGCCTGAAATATTTTTGTCAATTTTACTTCTTTTCTTTAAGTTCTTCACCCCAATTTGTGGAGACTGTTTTTTGCATTAACATTTTTCATAACAAGAACAGACATTTCTTGGCAGTTCTTCTTTTTTGTTCTAAATTTTGGCCTTGTGACCTCTACATTACAGAGACGTTCTGGCAACAGCCCATTGTCAAGGATGGACAGCTGACAGGCAGATGCTGAGACACCCACTCAGTTCCTGGTTCTGTTTTCACTTTCAAAATTCAACATTTTAACTTTGATCCATATTAAATGAATAGCAGCATAGGAATTCAGTTCTACTAAACAGCATTTTTCAAATACTGTATCTAAGAAATGTTATCTTTCTTTACCACACCCATTTCCACACCATTCAGAAAACTATACAATCACATGCTTATTAAAGATATATTTAGGACCCACTTTCCTTCTTCAGTCCCTTTTCAGGTTAAAATTATGTGATTCAGTGGCTGCTTTTTTTTTTTTTTTTTCCTGCAAAAGGACCACAAGCAAAAATCAGAATGTTTCAACAGAAAACGGTCCATCATTTGAGATACTCTCAGAGATGTTAAGAATGCTTGCAAGCTGACTGCAGCCTGCTATAGAGCCCAAGGAAAATAAACTCATTGTTTTTAATCCTAGCACTGACACACACTGCATGGACATGGGCTAGTCTCTACCTTCACTGCCCCACTCCTGCATAAAAACTATGTACTTACCTCACCAGGATTTTGGGAGTTTGTTATTGATAGTAAACACGGCTGAAGCCTGGCTGTATTACATTTCTGAAAAATGTGTAATTCTTTAGGTGACATGATATCAATAGGTATAAAGCCAAAAAATTTACTGAGTGTAGTATTTTATTAGAGGACTTGCTATGACTTCATAGAAACTCATTTTTATAAAGCGATATTTGTTCAATACGTACAGGAACACCATCTAAACCAGGAAATCCTGGGACTCCAGTTGGGCCCTAAAAACAGGTGACATGAAAAAACAAAGTTGCGGAGGTCATTGACTCTTAAAAAGAAGGAAAAGCAAGAATATGTAATACTACATAGCGAGAAACAAGTATCAGTCTTTTTTGAAATATGAATCAAAAGCCATAATTGTCAGAAATATCTGAAAAAAGTTATAAAGGCTTAGCAGGAGACTAGTGCCTATAGCTACCCATAGAACAGATGGTACAGTACAGGACAAACATCTAATGCTCATATTCATTCATTCTCCAAAGACTGTGAAGTGACAAAGAAGGGGAAGCTGCCTATAACTTATGAAATAATTCTGTACCTAATTTCACAATGCTGTTCCTGTTTTGATAATTAATCATGATTTCTATTTACAGGGCTTACATTTCAGATGTGCTAGATACCGACATTAGGGATTTCAGTCACTGAGACAGGTGGAATTAGACCATTAAAACTAATATAAAGTACAGAGATTATACAGCTATGAAAGATTGGGACCTGAACTGCAATTTATATATCATAAATTAATTACAGATTAATTAATATCAATACATTAATTATTGATTAAAAAATTCTGTTTAATGTGCAGCACTTTTAAAAGCACTATACTTCTCCTTCCAGCTCCACATTCCTTGCACAGCCCTCTTTGAGATTAAGGAGAATGACATGGTATATAACAATCAGAGATTGGGTCTGTTTCATTTTATTTTATGTCTTCTGACAGTTCTAATTTTGCAATCCACAGCAAAAAAAAAATGCCCTGAAACAGTTTTTCAAAGAAAGCTGTGATAAATTTCAGTGAGAGTTTTGTGTGAGCAAGAGCATAGTTTGGCAAATGCTTTTTGATCATTCGGGTTCTGTTTCACTTGCCAATATTTAACATCACATACTGTATACACCTAAAGAGCTGTCGATGGTGTTTCCTACCTTATCACCTTTTTCTCCAGCGGGCCCGGGCTGCCCATTCTCACCCCTCTGTCCTTTTTCCCCTGGCAGACCAGCTGGTCCTGTAGATCCCAAGGACCCAATCGGACCCTGAGCTCCCAGCTCACCAGGCTGACCCTGAAAAGAGTCCAAAGAAGTTAATGACTTCTGGTGTAAACCTTACAGCAGGCAGCATTTTGGAGATAAGTATATGGATACAAAAAGGCTTGCAATTTATACATACTCATGATTCAGAAGGCTGCCTGTACAGCCTGCAGATCTGTTCCATGCATTAGATGCTATAGGAACATGACCTTCAAATTTAACAATTTGCTCAAGTTGATAACTTCTTTTCACCTTCATCAGGTCTCCAGCACCACCTCCCTGAGATGCCTGGGATAAACTGCAAGTTTTCCTTGATCTACCAATGTAAGTATCCCCTTCTGCAAGCATAAGATTCCACTGAGCGTCATATTTTTGCAACCAGAGAAGTGATGGCTCATTTTAGACAAAGGGACTTTGACACAATTAGAACAAATAGAGATAGTTCCCTCTTTCTGTCAAGTCGGGCTATATACTAATTATCTTGTCTTCCTAGCTCACTTATCTTCCAGCATCACTCTCAAATCTTAATGTCTTATTTAAAAGTTGTGAAGTTTTCTGCAGAAAAAAAAAAAGCTTAGTTATTGGTCAACATATTTACAGGAAGTATCAATTTTAATAGATGTGTTAAAATGGTTTAGCTGGTTGCAGAGAGTCATTTATCTACAAAAAACTCTAAATTAAGCATCTGTATCTACAGTACCATACAGACCATATTAATGTATTTCTACTAACTTTTCCAAGGTAATATATGTTCTCCTGAAGTAAAAATACTTCCCATGCCAATTGGATTTTTCAGTTCATAGCATGGGTGTGGAGTTGTTTTGGATTTCTTGCATTTTTTGCTCCTTGCTGTTAAACAACTATAAAATCATAGCTTCAAAGTGCTGAATAAAGCCAGCTTTCTAATCACACTTCACGTGAGCTGTCTACACTTCCACCCTACAAAAATCTACGTATTTACAAGTCTTTATTTCTCTTACTCATCTTTCTATTCTGCATCTTTATCTTTGTTTAGCTATAACTTGTTTTGTTTCCCAAATGAAGAGTGTTTTGCTTTCTTTTCAGAATTCATCAACCAATTAAAAAAGAAAGCAAAATGGAGGCCCATGCATTCCCAAGAAAAGCATATGGCTCTAAGACCACTTGAGGGCAGTAAAGGATATTTCAGTGCAACCTCCATTCACAGAAATGACAGACCATGCTTATTTCTATGAATGGATTGAAGGAAAACAAAATGACAGAAATCAAAGGTGATTGTAAGCAGATGTGTTAGCTTCAGGAGTCAAATTATGTTGAAGCAACAGAACTGGACTGCTTGCTTCTCAGCGTAAACATTTCAACAGACTGAATCTGAACAAAATCTTATCTTGTGAATTGCAAGCAGGGACCTAAACCTCTTTTTCTTTTTATTTATTCTCTGCTTATCTCTTAAAATACATCAATATAATCAGTGTGATTTAACAGTCAGACATGAAGGGAAGGAATGTATGGTGTTCATCATCCAATCAATTCAGCAAACAGAGTAATGAGAAGGCTTATGCTTTACTGAAAGCAGGACTGGATCATCACTGGCCCTGAAGCTATGAATGGGAATTTAGTCCAGAGGCTAGGAAACGAAGTCCTACACTTACAAAGAAGGACTTCCTGATAGAGTATCCTCCTGCAACTCCTGTTCCATTTGCTGATACATTTCCTCTCACTTAAACCTTGATCCTGCTTCCAGTGAAGCCACTGGCAAAACTTCCAGGGCAGAATTAGCATGTCATCTTCAGCAACAGTTACAATTTTCTGATACCATAATTTGAGCAGTGTAAAATATTGTGCAAATTAAAGGCTACTAGTATTAAAATCTGCTGAGTCTTTATCCTCGTTAACAATGAATGGACAGTCAGGATTCTGGGTGTTTAATTTGAGTATTTACTTGCATGAACAATTGCAGCCCGTCTATTGGCAGTGCATTGCACATCCAGTGTTGTAAAACTGAATTTATTCATTGAAGTACTCTTAAAGCAGCTATTACACCCTTTAATTACTTGATAAAAAAAGACTGGACAACCATTTCAATTAAAGCATAATTTCGAGTATAAGGGAGGTGAATTGAATGAGACTAATACTATAGTAATATCCAACTGTTTGAACCATTCACGCTACTGGAAGCATTATGCTTTTTTAGTACCCTGACGCAGCTGTTACCATGCAAAATGCAACACTCATCAGCAGGAAAAAAAAAGGTGTGAGAGATTTCTCACTAACGCTCTAATGCCTTTACTCAACAATGCATTTTGTTGACAAGTTTCTGCAGCAATTTTAATATTTTTAATTCATAGCTTTTATACTCTGCATTCAAGAGTTGAAAGAGAAAAATTTCAAATCATATTATATCCTTTGGACAGTTGGAGAAACCTGATTTTGATAGTACTCAGAAAAAAAGCTGAGACGTATTAATTCTATTGTAATTTTCTATCATAATTAACCAATAAGCACTTCCAGGACATGTAGTCCTTTAGGCTGATAAAATGTCTTCGTTAGTTCCTACCCTGTGAATTTAATTGACTCCATGGTTTATGTCTTCAGTAGGAGGTGGTGAAGTCATAAAACAGAGTCACTGAATCCAGAATTCACAATAGGTTTGACAGCTGATACAACTTTAGCATGCCATGTGAAGCTGGTGGATTGTCTCTCTTTCTTTCAGCTCAAAGACTGATAATGACTGGGAGCTTTGTTAAGACCAAACTGATACCATGTCATAACATCTATTATCACATCTATTATTTGTGCCCATCCAATGTGACTACCACAGCATTACAGTCTCAGGACAGCTGTACAAATAAAGAGGATGAAGGTAGTCATGCTCATGTGGAAATGACAAATTAGCTCAGTTAAAATGAACAGAATATTATGCCTGCTCTGCCATCTGATGCCAATAAATTCCTTTAGGATTTCAATGCCTTGTTAATTGTCTAGGTCAGGAACTACCCATGCCAAGACTATGGTCTGTTATTTTAGCATATCCTGGGCTTGACCTGCAGTAAGAAACTGAGTTTTGACAAAACAAGACTATATTTTTTTTAATTAAGTATGCTTCCTAAGACTAAGACTGCAAATACTTCAGAATCATTCAGCAAAGCATTTAATACTGTTTGGAAAAGGCAACGGCCAAGGTTATTTGGACTTACTCTTTTTGGTTGCCTAACACACTGAAGTGCACCTGATTTTTAGAGTGCCCTGAGCACTTAGTTGTCTGAAAGCACAGTATTTTAAAGGAGTCTTAATTGGGAATCAAAAGAAAGTGGTTCATGCTATTAGACTGAATTCTCTCTTGCTTTTCTGTCTTGCTTCTCATTATCAATAAATTCAAAAGAAGTCCAGTTATTGCCTTCAATTAGGACAGTACCCTATGTTACAGCCTATGTGGCTGTACTGGTGATATGTGAAATGCATTTAACTTCTGTTCACATGACCAAAATGAAAATGCCCAGCAGCTCCACAGATTCACATTGTAGGCAAGTAATATTGTGCACTTTTTCATTCTGCACTAGACTCTGGGTTGTAACCAGTCTTTCTCATTTTATCAGCAACAGGACATATAATGGGAGGAATGTAGAGCAGTCTGGGGTCAAGAGAGGAGTGCACAACAAGGCATTGGCAGACAGATGTTTTCTTTTGTAATTTGCTTAGTGAGGTGGGAGCATCTGCTGCTACTCTAAGCTCCACCTGTGTCCTCTCCTCTTTTGAAAGAGCAGGTCTACTACACAGCAAAGCCACAGCTTCCAGGGCTCATAGGGGTGTCCATTCTGGGAAGTTTCCAGTCCCCCACTGTAACCGTGTAGGATTGGAACCAAAACTGTTTTCACTGTAAGTCAAGGCTCCAAAAGAAACCTTCTAAATATTAACTTTATCAAGACGAGATAAATCCGAGAAAGCACGCAACTTGGCATTAAATCCACTCTCTTGTTCTTAATAGAGCATATTTTTCTGTGACTGTGGGTTAAACAGTGAGTGAGGCTCAGACTAGTATATGGCATGTACTTTATCCTCAGTTTGTTCAGAAATAGCAGATCGCATAATGACTTTTCAGTATTAGCTAACTTTTTTTTACAGTCAGATTTTGAGCCAATCAAATACAATAGTAACCCTTGGTGTTTGAGTTCTCTCAGCATCTGGATCATGCTTCAAACTACTGGAAAATTCTACGCACTTTTAAGATATTTTCCAGTGATCCAATATGATACAGGAACCTGATGATGCAGCTTAGTATTCACAGTGACACTTCCATGAAGCACAACAAATCACAGTGAAGTGATGAAAACATTTTTCACGGCATACTTTGTTTTGTGTTTTAACCCTGTACAACCATGAAAAGAAAAAGTATCCAATAAGCCAGTGGGTGTCACTATTGTGTTAAACAAACACTGAACAAGAGGGAATTTGGCACTAAGAAACACTGTTAATGGTTGAAAGTAGAGAGCTGCAAACAGAGCATTTTAGACCACAAATAACTAACATCAGATTAGCTAATAAAACAAAATTAACTTCTACTCTGATTCCTTTTATTGAAATAGTCACTGATTGGCAGTTTTTTGTTGATTCAAATCTATGAAAAAGAATGATTTTGTACGGTTTTGTCTTGCCTGATGAGGAAAAATTTGCTAATCTGCAGCAACTGAGAAAAACACTATTTTTGGTACGGTGAGACGGGGGAACTAGAAGGAAAGAAAGATGCTCAAGAACAAAAGGAGGGATAATTTAACAAGATCAAAACTTTTGAAAAATTTGGAAACATGTCTAATATGAAAAATGCTAATTTACAGATGCTGTAGCTGGACATCACATATGAAGAACAGCCTCAAAGAGACCTTACAGTGAGGAAAATGGAATGATCCCCTTCCTATTCCATGTTCTGGTAAGCAGGCTCCATTCCCTACCGGTTCAAGTCCTAACTTCTGGAGCCAGAGGTCTACTGCTCTGCCCAGTTATAAAAAAATGTGTGATCTGTTTCAGATATAAATCTAGGGGTCTCATTTCTCTAAGTCTGTTTTTCCACGGTTCTCAGTGAATATAGGTGAAATATAATAGAGATACTACAGAAATGTATAACTGGTCTCAGGACTCCTCTATTTTAAAACTGCATCATAACCAATATACCAGGAAAAATGATGAACAAGTGTGAGGCAAATAGTGGGAGAGATCTGGGTTTCCGCAGATGCTAGTGTGTGTACATCTTTGACAGTGGATTCAACTAAGCACGTGTACTTGAGATCAAGTAGATGGATTTTACATATTTATTTCCCAAGTGTGAAGCTTGAAAATTCAAATACAAGTGCTGGATGTTCCATGTGAGTGATAGACTGCCATTGCATACTGGCATGCAAAAAAGTGTGATTTAATAAGTATCTCTTACTGCCCAAAACAGACAGAATTTGCAGTTTCCTAGTTAGTGAATCTTAACTATGTTTACACTGTGTTGTAAATGGGACTCAGTTAACCCACACGATCTTCTAGGGAGATGTGACAACTCACAAGACCTATTAGGGAGATGTTATAAGAGAAGTGATTCCAGGAGACAGACCTACTATAGAGTTAAATTTCACTGTTCTTACCCTACTGCCCTGAAGTACACATCAGCTGACTTTCTAACTTACCTGTGACAACCAACTGACTTGTACCTCTCATGAATGCTAACTCCTTACACCTCATATGCCAGAAAATGTGAGACCTCGCTCTTAGATTTCTGTTTGCTAAGTTCTCTCCTACACCAGTTTGAAAATAGGCCACTCGCTTCATCTGCAAAAGAACAAACATCAGTCCTGCTGAGTTATATTTATTATTTATTTCGCTCCAGGCCTTTCATGTGATCTCACAGAAGCTAGATCAGGTTGGGTCATGAATAGATGCTTGCTTTCTAAATCTACTTAACTCTATAAACAAAGCCAAAGGAATTGAATGGGATCAAACTCTGGGGTCGGCACAGGACGGGTTTATAATCTGCCAGTGCTAACTGCAAACTTTTTTTTAACTATCTAAAGTCAGTTAGAGCAGCCAGCATTATCAGAGGCCTATCATACAATACTTACTGCAGGAGTTATCAAGGAAGTGACTTTCCAAGTTAGAGAAAGAGGGGGAAATGTAAGAACAGTTTCACTGTCTGACATATCCAAAGAAAATTAAAATCACAAACTTTGTGGGAGACCAAAGAGAAAGAGGGAGGGAAATTCTAAAATAATGAGGATGCTGTTTGCCTGTAATGAAAAACACTGAACGCTACTGCCTCCTTGAAGACCATACTTGACTGTGAAAGAAGAGACAGGAGATAGTCTCAGTTGATTCCTGGTGCCAGCCCAGAACATGTAGAACGCTCACTGGCCTATATACTTTCACTAATGACTTTCTCTTCTTATTTATCTGTTCTACAGTTCTTAAATGAGTATGTGCAAAGAGATTTTAACAGCACAGTTCAATGGTGTCCTATGGAAGAAAGAGTCCTTTTGAGTTGTGACATGAGATCAACAGATAAATAGTATAATCTAAAACTAATTCCAACAAAGCTGTAATCCCAGTTAAACAGAAGTTGAACTTTCATTGTGATGTGGACAACTGTAATGATATCAGAATGGAATATATTACTAGCAATACTGCCCAGAATGTTTTTCAGACAGTGATTTCTTGCTAATGAACAGTAGTGCAAATCTGTTTAGAGCACAGTTATCTAAGGTTGAGAGAAATAAAAAACAGCAGGTACACAAGCTCTTCTAAAACCCAATGTAGCAACCAATGCGTAAGTATACTTGTTTTATATAAATATTTAATAGAAGTTCAGTTATTTGCTTCTATTTTTCTTCCAACCTGCCCAATTTCAATACATTCAAGTATGACCATGGCAGCTTTCTTTTCTTACTCCCATGGTTACCTTTTATCTAGCTAAAACCTCAATTATCTTGTCCACTGAAAATGTAGAAGGCTTTCTAGGTTGACATCTAAATTTTTCAATGGGCAACTAGAGGGCGAAGTCGTAATTCCCACTGCATTCACAGTCAGCCACACAGTTTTTCTTACACTGTCCTGGTAACCACAGCTTTAATTAATCATATTTAAACCGCATTAAAAAAAAAAGGGTAGAAAGAAAGGTCATTATGCCAAAAACAGTAAGGCAAGATTCGAGGTCCTACTTTCCTATGGCAACTTCAGAGCATACCACACTCCTGATCAGCATTCTACTTAACTCATAAACCTGAACATATTTTGGAATTTAATTTTAGGTGTCTATTCTCTTATTACCCTAGTTTTTTACTATTTTAGTGGAGAGACATTAAGGATAAGGCTGCAGTTATTTCATACACAGCTTATAATGGTTTTAGTTTTCCAAAACATGAACACACTTTACTTGTCACTGGTAATTACAAATAAACAAAGTTGATTTATATTGGCTCTAAGACTTTTGTTCTACCTTAATTTTAGTAGAAATCTTTCTTATTGATTTACTAAAGGTCTGCTCCAAACACAGAAATAACCTGTTTGTTCATTTAATAGCTAAATTTTCAGTAGGCAATGCTTCCATTGAAAATCTAAAAAGGAAGGCAACATTCTAAAATCTGTAAAATGGCAATGTCATCAAATACCCATCATAGCATTCTAATGTCAACAAAAATCCGTCAAATGGAACTAGCAATAATATTTTCCTCACAGTCTGCTGACAAAGTGAAACCCTCATCAGATGGGCACACCTTAACTTTGAAACTATACAACTGCTGTTTTATCAGCAGGTAGATATTCTGACTTCTCTAAAAATCTCCTTTTCATTAGTGTGTGGAGAAGGATGCAGGGAAGTGACTGTTAGCAATGTGCAAAACAAACTGCTTAGGTTCTTATTCAGATGTTAAACTATCACTTTACAGTTGGACTTATGATATCTATCTAGCACAAAGTCTACGTTATGATGCAATAAGCACCTTTCCTAAGGATAATAATTCTTATGCATTCCACCAGGTGTATTACCATAATGCACTTTGCTAAATAGCTTCTCTCCCAGTGCACATTTTAGGGGATTTCAAAGTTAACAGAAACTTTCCATCTAAACTGGAACTCTATTTGGAAGTATTCAGCCAACAAAAAAGATTGAGAACAACATATGAATGGCCACGTTCCAGCCAGTCTAATGAAAGATTTGGTTGCAGCTCTTGAAGAGTTTGAATAACATGTTTAATCAATTCATAATAGGTTTGACCCTTGTGTGTTTCTAACATAGATGATACCTTCGCAGTACAATAATGAGACAACTTTCCCTTGCTCCCCTGTAAATCTTAGATTACCATGTTCAATGAGACACCATGAAGGGAATACCCTACATGTGACTCCCTGTGATAAAAAAGATAAAAAATTAAACAAAAAGTAAAACTAAAAATAGGTGGACTGGTCTATGTATATCAACATAAGTCAATACATATACTGATGTTGCTCACCCAGGTGCTCTTTCTCATTCAGCCTATGCAAAAGCCCCTGGTACTGCCATTGGTTTAATAGAGCTGAATAAAGACTTGTCAACTTTGAGGGCTGCTGTATGGTTGACTTTCCAGCTGGTCTGGATGACATTAGTGTTCTATTGACTTTTCCCAGCAAGTACCTGAATTTTCTAGAATCCTGTCAGCAAATGTTTGTTGAGGGGACCAGCTCACCCTTAATTTTGACAATTAGCCTGTGCTAAATAGTGAAAAGGGAAAAAATATGGTGCTAGGCAACCAAATTTATACGTTGCCCTTATGCCTCCTTTTCAGAGAAGGACTATTTAATAAACTATACAGTTCTGAAATTTTAGGCTTGCATAGTGTACAATGCCGAAAGCATTCAGTTATTCTTTCTTGCACTTTAAAGACAGGATTAAGGAAAATGCAAAACTCTGAGGAACCAGCCTGGGAGTAGGATTCAGACAGAAAAGTAGATAAAGCAGATGTTTTGCATTCTAGGAAGGTAGCAGTATGATAAACAAATATTTTATTTTGTAATGGGTAGTCTCCAGAAAAGCTAGGAAAGCAATGTTAGTGTGTCAGAGTGTAAAGGCAGAACACAGATTTTCAGAAATCAACAGGATTGTAGTATGGAAAAAAAAATATTAAGTAATCTTATAGAAAATAATTCAGCACCATACGTTAGTATAGATTGTTGCAAATATTTTCTACCTGAAGTGGTGTTTAGCTAAGCTATATTTCATGTAGGGTCTGATAAGTACTTCTACTTCTTGCATATTGATTAATAGAAATTATTGCATAAAACAAATTCCTATTACATTGGAGACACTTTATCCATCTGTTTTGGAAAATGGTACAATTCTTAGACCTACACTTGCATAATGACATGAAATTTATTTTGAAATGCTTATTAGACTTTTATTTGGCACTTAGGTCCAGATCCTTGGAAGTACTTAGAAAACTCACTGCAAATGTTCATAGTTCGGTTTACCTGTGGTGGGGAGGACAGCCTAGGAAAGAACCACAATGACTGCAGTGAGTATTTACTATTGGTTGATTATGGGCATGTAATTCAGAACTTCCAAGAAACGGAGAGAGAACCAGAATCCTCTAGTTTCAAAGTCAGTTGTTTTTAAACGGCACTTCAGATCAGGTTTTTGGTATCCAAAACAGTCTATTCAGAGAGACACTGTAACGCTGCTAGTCAAAATACTTTTCCTGGGATGCCCTTTTGTTAACAGAGTGTTACAGAGATAGACACGTCCTAGGCCTCTATTATGAAAATCCTACAGCATGGGGGACTTTCGTATAGACATAATCCTGGAGGATTAGGATAGGATCCAAGGACACCAGGGCAGTGATCATGACACAGCAAAGCATGCAGCTAACGGCTGAAGCACAGGAAAGAAAAGGTGCATCTTGCTTTTGTGGAGACTCAGGTTGTACGCAAACAAATGGAGCATGCAGCTCTTCTAAAAGCTGATCCACCACATTCAAGCTTTCTAACCCTAAACTTTAATTTTGTTAGCACTTTGAAGGAAAATAATTTCCATCGCTATGACATATTTTCAGTTGTACACAAATCAGTACATGTAGCCAAATAAGTACTTTTCTCATATAATATTTAAATTGTTTGTATCACTATATAGACATGTATTTTGAGAAAAAACAGCCAAGATAACAAACTAGTCCTCAGTGGACCGTATTTCAATTAACAAATAGCAACATGCACAGTTATTGATTTTAGTGATTAATATGAAAATGCCTTTGCTTCATTCAGTGTTTTACAATTATTTATATAAGGCAAAGACAATACAGATAATTTTCTTTTTGGCCTTAGTGCATTAAGCTAGTAAAATGAAGTCTGGAAATGAAAATGCCTTTGCTTCATTCAGTGTTTTAATATTATTTATATAAGGCAAAGACAATCCAGATAATTTTTATTTTTTTTTTTTTTTTTTGTCCTTAGTGCATTAAGCTAGTAAAATAAAGTCTGGAAGCTTTTCAGAATCACCTAACCCAAAAAAGAAACACCTAAATTCTCATAAAACTGGTAAATGGCAGAGACATTCTCTTTTAACCAACCTAGTAGAATATGAGCATAAGTTTCTAAACTAAATATATATTAAGAATGACCTTTGTCTAACTTTAAATTGATCTCAAAGAATCCTTAGAGAAGAAAGGCACCATGATTATTATAAACCAGTTTACAAACAATCTTAACCCCCTTTGATGATAGATGTACTTCACACCAGTGAGAGAATTGTGTGTTTGCTATATTGAGACCTGTTTGTCTGTATATTGATTTATTGAATATCAATTTTTTGATTTATGTCAAGCGTATTGATTTTAAAGAACAGCAATTTGCACAAAATGAACAGTATTTACAAAGGTAATTATCATTAGGTCTAATTGCTTACTCTTGATCCTTTTTCTGGAAAGCACCGGCAAACTGAACAATCCTGTCCGCCACATGGGCCAATATATGCATATCCTCCCTAAAAAACAAAAGTTTATGGATTTATTCATATGGAACAGACAACAATCACTTCATCAAATATTGTCAACTGGATATTTTGTCCAATTGGATGATTTTTAAGGCAAGAGACAAAAAAGATTTGACTACCCTTGCATGCCCACAGAGCAATTTCCTGGTGATGAAGAAACTTAGCATAGCAGCAAACATCAGAATATTGTGTAGGTCTTCAGCTTGACATATGTGAACCCTTTCCAATCCTTGCTTAATAGAATATGCCCATCAATACTTCATTTGAAACCCTCCTAACCTTTTGGACTTCTCAGAAGCATAAACATCCTGACCAAGTAGAGACAATAATCAAAAACTTGTTACTCTTGCTGCACAATGTGAAAGACATGACCTGCAAGTTATGTTCAGTAATGCTGAATATTACAGCTAAATACAACTAAGAAAACAGGCTGCATCTAGAAACGTTTTAAAACAACAGTCAGAATTTAATTTGTAAAAATGTGAAATTTGTAACCCATCACGTTATGTTAGGAGATTGTTTAACTACAGTTAAATGATAAAAGGCAAAGCAGGCTGAAGAGCAAGAAGCCCAACAGCAATAAAGCCCTGTATTTAATTCTTGTCTATTAAATGAAAAAGAAGTATATGCATGGTGTATAACTTTCCATCATTGTCCTCTTAATAGCAAAGAAGTGGCTACTTTGTCTCATCAAATTGCAACAAGGGAAAAAAGCATATTCAAGGAGAAACTAAAACATGACAAAAGGTAAAATCAGTAATTTATTGTGTGGTAAGTGAATATGACCTTATTATTCTTTTCTATTTCCCAAAGTGTAGCATTAAACATATACCAATTTTGCTTGCCACATGCATTTATAAACTCACATAGATGGCTGGAATGTCCATTAGGTAACATTATTTTTTTGGCAAAATTGTGTACATGATCAAAGTGGTTTCAAAACAGATGACAAGGACTTAAAATGTTTAAGAATAATTTAGGCAGACAAGTAAACAGCGATAACATGAAAATATTTGCTCAGTGTGGATTTAATTTCTATCAAGGTCAACATTGTTTTGTTACTGGTTTTAATAACCAACAGAACACAACAGGTTCATACCTCAGTTTTTCAAGGAGAAAACAGTGACAAGTATTAGATAAGGAGGAAACCTTCTGTTCTTTCTATCCACAATATTTTAGGATATCGGGTACTCCCAAACCTCAGAACAAGAGAATATGATGGTCTCTCTCACAGACTGCTTCTCTTTCACATACTGGATTTCCCGTGAAACTACTAATCTACTCCACACTAGTCCCTCACCTAGTTATTATAAACTTGCCTTTACTGGAATGTCAATGGAATGCAAGTTTCTAATAACATGTAAGCTGTTACCCTCTGTTCTAATTTAGCACATTTATTTTTAAAAAAAAATTGCAATTTTCAACAGTTCAACTAAAAAGGGATGACTTTACAGGAAAAACCAATAAAATGTAGCTTTTAAATATTTTTAAAGAAACAAAGAGGAAGGACTTGAAAGAAGATTCAGTGAGGGCACTGCAAACATAAGGTTAATATGGAGGACAGCACAGAGAGAAAAATGTAGATATTGAGACTATATTATAGTGAAATTTTGGCTTCAGGGACATGGGAGGCCAGTTTTAAGATCTAGGCTAACATACAGAGAAAGCTAGAATAAGTATGATATATGCTGTAACGTAGAGCCATTGAAGTTACTTCATGAGGAAGGAGACAGACTCAGTGCATGAGAGAGGTTCTTTTACATGCAGCTTTCCAAAAGCTTTTAGAGATGCCAGAGTTAGAATCTAGAAAAGTCCAAAGGAGAAAATTACAAAATAGTTAAGTAGAGCAACAGGAAGAGAAAGAAAAGTAAGAGCTGCTGAAATACTGAAGCAACCATCCCAGTTTTCCCATAGAACTATAGGTAATTTGGGTGTATATAGTGTTTCTTGCTTGAACTTTACCATCCCATTTATCCCTGTGTAAAGTAAATATCAATGTCACTTACCCCATCAACTTCTTCTGCTGAAAAAATAATCAGTAGCCACCTGATTTAAAAGAAGGAGAAAGCTAATTAAAACTAAACTTCCAACACCCAACCTTCACAAAAAGGTAGCCTCTGAAACTAAAAAGTGTGTACAAGTAATCAAGTCCTGTTTGGGGTGATTATTTAGTAAAAGAGTATATTTATAAGGGGTATGCACCACATGCTATATCTATTTGTCTTTTTTGGATTTGTGAGACTGATAGGCATGAATAAGACCATGTAAAAGTCCTTGTAACTTCCCCTTTGTAACCTATTTCCAATCCCACAATTAGAAAGGCCAGAGAGAAACCATCCCAGACAGATTTCTGCATCTCCAAAGACACCATGAGGTGAAGATTGAGCAGAGATGGCGGTGATGTGCATCTGCCTCAAAATGAGTTAACTGGTGCTGTTTTCTTTTGCTCAGAGAGCGCGAGAGAAGGCAGGGAGCAAAGCAGCACTCAAAATAGCCACATGATTGCAGAGCAGCTGCTGGGGAAGCCCAGCTCCATGCCAACCGCTGCTAGTGATGGATTATAAAGTTGAAATCATGTCTTTTATGACTTCTACATGCAAAAAACCAGGATAAAGTAAAACAAAAAGGTAGCCCAAAACTTCTGCAGCAATACAGGAAATAAGCATTATTATCAGTTATTATTATTATTATTATTATTATTAATGAGAACTAAGGTGCTCACTCATTACGTGAAATGATAAATTAGATACAGCCATAATGTATAGAATACTGTGTATTATTCTCCAGGCTATAGAGAAGCCAGTATCAAAGTTACTCCAATCCTGCAAATATTTAGGCATTTAGTAAGTTTCCAAAGTCCTATTGAGATCAAAATTTATTTTTTCTTTGTTATTCACATAACCAACTCTTTGTAGCACTGAGAACTGTGCCAGCAAATCCACTACTACTCTCCCTGACTATTAATTATTCATAGATTCAGACTGCAAATTATTTAACTTTTATATGCATTGTTACATACCGATAAATTCAATGCTGACAAATTGAACATATTTTAGCCATTTATGTACATTTACTCTATATATTTTTTAAACCTATGTTGCCTGCTGCTTCTTTTCAAATACACAGATTTTACAGAAAAAAAAAGAAATTAGTGGTAAATGAAGACAGAAGCTCATACAGTCTCTTGCCACATGAGAAATAAAGGATTGATTCAACTATGTGAGAATGCCAGATGATCAGCTACAGCAGTCAATGGTGGAGAAGGTTTGTACATCCCAGTAGCTCACCCTTCAGCGCATCAACTAAGTTTGTGTAGAAAGAATTTGACCTCAAAGGAACATTTCAACCAGGTAGCAGACAATAGCATTGGTTTTTGCTGTGGTTGTTACTAATTTGAGGCCATTTTTGATTCTGACCTTAAGAAGTTCCAGTCTCTAAATATTTTTCTTGTATCAACGTTGGCCAGGTGTGAGTTATTTTTCATTTAAGAAAATGCCAAGTTCTCATGAAGCCCTTGCACAACTGACATGGAAGTCTGATGATGCTGTTCCTGAAGCACAGTGCTGCAGTCTCCCCTTGTTCCGGTCATATATGACAGGCACGTGTTTGCCAGATTGTTCTGTATCAGTTCAAAATCCCTGCCTCCTGAAGCCAGACAGACACTGCCTACGTACTCAAATCAGCACAAGACTAACTGTTAGAGGTAAGTCATTCACAAATAATGCAGAAAAAAGGCAAGAAGAGCTACTTTGGAAAGACAGCCAGGATAGAAGGCTGCTACATTGGGGAGTACCTGAATAACAAGTAGCCTGCGTTTGCACAAACCAAATAAACACAAAAAAGACACTGGAGTTTGGGCATATTAGCACGACAGAAGACTGCCAAGCAGTGAGAGTGTCAGGTTTAAGCAAGGTACAGTTGCTGGGCCAGGTTCCCAGGTAGAAAAGCATAATTTCACATCCCTAAAGAACTTGGTGCATGAAGGTTCATAAAGACCTCAAGCAAGAAGTAAAATTGCACTGACTTTTCCCAGAAGATATTCTAGACATGGAAACATGGATCCCACATACCACTCTGAAAATTCCTGGCCATGGTGATCCTAATCTTCTCCAAAGATCATTTTCCTACAAAAAGAACTCATGCCACAACTGCTAGCAGACAGGTATTTCCATCATAGTCTGTAAAAGTTTTCTTCATGCCTTTTTAATAATTCTCCCTCATCTGCAAAATTATTCTGGAACAGGCATTCAGGTTTGAGTTGGTCATGACTTTTTCTTCTCCAAGTATGTTCATCACTAGAGTGTAGGAATATCTTTCCTCTTAAAACAGATTTAGAATTATAGCTCGTGTTTCCCACTATTTAAATAGTATAGTACCTGAAATTTAAATGGCATAAACTTATAGACTATAAATTAAAATCAAATACAATAAATGATCATATAGGCTTATAAAATTTGACTATAGGCTACAGCTGATTTAACTGGTGATCTCTTATTACTGTTAAATTAATAGCTAAGAATATATCTCAGTGACTCTAGTTAAAAATTTTAGTGATCTGTAAAACTCACCAGGCAGCTGTGATAAGCCACTTAATCCGTTCAAACGAATCCTTTGTTAATGCCATTCACGCTGATTGAGGATCTGTATATGCAGCACTTTTTTTTTTTCCTTTTTTTTTTTTAAACAGCAGGTCTTCTCTTTCCTTCTGTTTGTGGATGGTCTATGAACACTGTTCCATACTGTTGTTGTTTTCACCTCTGAACCTGTTTATATTAAAATATACATCTGATGTACAAACATGAATAATTACTAGAAATGTATGTCTTAACCATTTACATATGTCATACTGCACAGCTTTATGTTGGCACTACATTATATTATTCCTATTCAGGCTGCATTTTATTTTATCAGCAATCCAATTATTTCAAGGTAGATAGTCTTCACTCAGTGTTTGAAATAATGAACAAAGAGTATCTTGCATCATTATTTCTTAAAAATCTATCATATCCACCATTTTAGCTAAAAGCATTAAAAAAGTTACACCTGTCTACAGTAAAGATCTAACGAACCTAAAAAAAATCAAGAAAATATTGGCTATACTTTCAAGACACTGTCTTCTGCAGACTGGGCTGGACCAGTGTCTGTGTGTAGATCTGAGTAAAGGAGGACTATTCTGAATGCAGAATAAGTCATCATAGAATCACAGAATCATAGAATACCAGGTTGGAAGGGACCTCAAGCATGATCTAGTCCTACTAGGGTGTATGGATAGAGGACAATCATTGGAAATGTTATCCAGATTCTTTTAGCTTTATTTTTACACTATTTTCTCCACAGCTTTTGCCAGGATTTAGGAAGCTGGAAGCCATAAGCACAGGACTGACCAGAGGCCTCTACGGTCTCAGACAGTCAAATTTTGCATCCAGAACTTAACTACACAATGCACCTGTGACTTCTGACTTAAGTCCAATGGCATATATGCAGTTTTATGTACTTATGTGCTGCTCTAACCCTTCTTCACAAGTCCACAGAAATGGCCAGCTCCTGTGCAAACTTTCACATCCCTCAAATAAGAAAAAAGAATTAACCCTTTGGAATAAGGCCCATCTGGTGAATGATTCACAAATGGTTATTTCAAACTGAGGCATTACGAGGCTGGGCTTTTCCTAGGATAGCACAGATTATCACAGGCTTTTATTTTTTAGTGCTGTAGTCCTTCAAATGTGGGGAGGTTAATTTTGAGGAGACTGAATGCTGACTAGAGTGAACTGACAGGGGTTTGCTTCCTTTGGAGAAGTCTCCTGAGTAAGCAAAGACGATCAGTTACCGACAAGAGAGCAAGGATGTGAACCTGCAGCAAACTGGCTGCCCTCTGATAGCTGTTCAACAAGCAGCTGTATGTTCTTTGTAAAGCAAATCGGTGTACAGTTTCTGAAACATTACTTGTTTGTCTTGCCTTCTGTTATTTAGATAGTGTAACATCTTTCTAAGCAGAACTAATCTTTAAGCAACATTGACTTCTCTGTGTATGCACAGTACGTTCCTATCCCACAGTATGAAGAAGACACTTTGTAAGCTACCGCGCACTAACAAATAAATAGCCCAAGGGCAGCCAATCCATGCTGCAAGATCACACCCTCTATGTACTCTACAGTACTCCATTCATCTGCCAAATTCTTAGTGTCTTTCTATGCCCCAGTTCCCCACCTGTAAAAAAAAAAAAAAACAAAAAAAACAACACTCCTAATTGCAAGATCACACCCTCTATGTACTCTACAGTACTCCATTCATCTGCCAAATTCTTAGTGTCTTTCTATGCCCCAGATCCCCGCCTGTAAAAAAAAACAAACCAAAAAACAAAAAATAGCACTCCTAACGCCAAATTCTTAGTGTCTTTCTATGCCCCAGTTCCCCACCTGTAAAAAAAAAAAAAAACAAAAAAAACAACACTCCTAATAATAACTTAATATTCCAATAACATTCCTGATTTTTTTTATTAATAATATAAATAGTATAAGCAAGATTATTAATTAATAAAATACCACAGGGACAGATTGCCTCAAAAGGAAAATCCATGCCAGTCATAAAGTGTTAGACTTTGCAGAAATTTGTTTCTGTTGCCTGCTATCCATCTCATTATTTAATTATCCAAACAGCTTCTGAAAATGAAATTAAAATTTGGTATGCTCACTTTATATTAGCAGAGAACCTTTCATTTTAAAATGCATTTTGATCCAACCTGGTTTGAAATCATACTTAATGCACGAGCGGAAGACTTAAACCACTCTGCTTGGTACTTCATCATGGCTATCGAAAAATCATTGTTTTCTGAACAAGCTTCCCATAGTTTGAACCGTTCAGCAGCCGGTGCAATAATATGAGGACTACAAAGCGTTATATAGATTGATGTATCAAATTGATCTCATGTTTTGTACTTTGTAGCAATCACAACAGTTACCTCAATAGAATACTTACCTAATTCAAAAGAAGATAAAATATCCCTAGCATAAACACTCAATACTACCAAAGGAATAGGTTTTATAAAGGCATCACCAAACCTCCGCTGATAAAATTCTCAAAAGCTGGGGAAAAGCTGGTGCCATAACATAACCTAGGTGTTTAGTTTCTAGACAAGGACTAACAATGAAGACAATTTCATTCTTAAGGACTCTGGTAAAATAAGACCACTGGACATGAGCCATAGCTTGAGGCAGACACACAGCTACAGTTATTGAGGTATAAAAAATTACAACAGCCCTAAATAAATTCTCATTACATCCAAATAAACCAAAATCATGTATAACAAGACCATTTAAGTCGCAAAGTCGAGGATTCAGAAGGTAGGAAACAAAAATTAGGGCCCTCTTCATCCTTTTCCTTAAGCACTATTTTTTCTTCTACAGTGTCCTATGAAACCTTTGCACTTTATATTAAATTCATACAACTGTAATGTTTCCCACAAAAATATTCCTTATCTGTAAAAAGAGAAAATACTGTTATCCTTCTTTTACCATAGAGAATTCAGGAAACAAAATCAAAGCTAAAATCATTAAATGTCAATTACTGTGAAAAAAGCCAAGCTATAATTTGTTGCAGCTTTCAATTGCTTTCTAGTATTAAGGTTGACCTTTCTGTTTTTTATGTATGGATGATTTTTTTTGTGAAGTACCTCTAGAGGCAGCTGCAGGTACACATTTTGATACGACTGATGATAAGCCTACCTGGCCTGCTGTTTTGAAAGACAAGAGCAGCTCTCTGAAGATATTAGGGACTACAACAGTATCAGCAACACAGTCGGCATTGAGGTTTCATAGACTTTCTTTGGATGGATGTCATCAATTATGGTAGCAACAAACAGCAGAGAGAACATCAGTGGCTGATCTTACCTTTATTCTAGCTCAATGCTACACTGAAGTCACTTACCTGTCCTAGAAACTCACATAAAGGCATATGTACTATTGCACGACAATCTCAAAATGCCACATTACTTGCTGTTTCTTAACTGTAACACACACACACAACTACCATCCAGTTGGGCCAAACTAATTGGCAGCCAGCTGCCCAACGTCAGTGAAATAGGTGGTACTGGAATAAAACTGGACTCAAAAAGGACTTTTTCTTTTTAAAATGCTTTTTCTGTTCCATATCCCTTGTTAGCACTTTTCCATCTTTGCTTTGGGCTTGCTGACTTCTTTTTTTTGAAATTTCTATACAGGGTTTTCGTCATTTGAAAACTGACTTTATAAGTCAGTTATAATAAAATATAATAAAAATTATATAATATATAAAATATATTTGTTTATATTCTGATATAAATATACTTGTATATATATAAATATATATATAAAGATATGTTTTATATATTTAAAGATATAAATATATATAATATATAAAAGATAGAAAATATTTATATATATTTATATATAAATATAAATATATTTATACATTTTATATATAGAAATATAATAAAAATATAATAAAAAGGCATAAAATACCTTTTTATTATAGCAGTATTTCATTCACTAGAATTTCTGTATATATTAATTTATTTATCCTAACAGGGGTTTGCCTGCTGCCTTCTGTTTCTTCTTCCAGTATTTCTTTGGCTTAGTATTCAAGAGCTCTCCTTTTAGGTACTATCTTCTTTACTCACTGAAAGTTATACTGTTCATCCTGCATCTGTATTTGCATAATTTCTCAGGACTGACCACTCTCTTCCCCTGTAGTCTTGCTTGCTCTGACTTTGTTGTCTCAGAGAACCTTGCACCTTTTGTTCTCACTTTTGTGTAAGCTGCCTTACACCACCGTTTCTTCTAATGTTAAATTTCAGTGGTGGATTTAGGTACCTTTTATTTATAAATAACTGTGAGTTTAGTAGTTTTATCCCTAAGATACTATTACCTCTACATGCTCACCATCAACCTGGCTTGAAAACAGAGGATTTTTTCCCTGTTCTCTCAATACCTGTCAGCTTGCTCTCACCGATGCTTGAGATTTTAGAGCCAAGGTAATAACATCTTTGACACTGAATATATTGCTCTGCTCTTCCAGAGATGTCCCTTCCAACCATGAATATTCTGTGATTCTGTGTTCTTCCTGCTAATACCAAACTTTTGGGAACAGTAGCCTCTGCTAACTAGCTTTCACCGGGGGCTGATCCAGCTCGACTCTCATGCCTGTAAGAGAAACTGTTTTACAAAGTTCTGTGCTTAGCTTTATGATTTAGATTTATCGCTTTAGATTTGCGTCTCATGAATAGTCTTAAATAGATTTATATACATATATTGGTGCTTTTTCTGTATCACTTGAACTTCTTAATAAAACCTGTAACGTGGGACCTCCTACACAGCATTAATGAACTCTGCAGGTGAGGTAAAATCACTGTGGCCAGCCTGGCCAACATACTCTCCAAGTTTGTGCCACCTCAGAACAGCACTTTGGTGAGATGCTACCTTGAACATAAACGTGATAAAACTTTACATATCGCCAACACTTTACAAACCACATTCCCGTTCAGAAAACCTGTATATCGCGCCAAGCTATGTGGAAAGCCTGGGGAGAAACGCTTCTCGCTGATTTACACTTAGGCAGCGGGCAGCACTTGCGCCAAGCTATGTGGAAAGCCTGGGGAGAAGCGCTTCTCGCTGATGTACACTTAGGCAGTGGGCAGCACTTTGCCCCTTCTTGGTCTCCGCTGTCTCATTAACAAAACGCTGGAGGGAGCGGCAAGGCTGCTGACAGGAGAACTCCCCCGGGAGCGCCCGGGGCCGCGGCGGGACGGGGCTGCGGCCGGCCTTCCCTGCTACCGCCTCCCACCTCGCTCCCGCCCCGCTTCAGCCGACCCCTTCTCCCCGCGGGGGCCCTATGGGGCGACCCCAGGCCGTGTCCCGGCCCCGGTCCCCTCTCCCGTCGCGCAGCCCCGACGCCGTTCTGCCGGCGCTCCACCACCTGCCCCCTCACGGCGGCGCGGGAGAAGCGGGAGCGGGCAGCCCGGCAACCTGGGACACCTCCGGCTGTCCCGGGACGGGGCCGGCCCCTCAGCGAGCTGCCCAGCCGACGGCCCGTGACGAGCGGCAGGGACCGCCGCCCCGGGGCTGCCCCTCCGCAGCGCTCACCTCAGCTCCCAGGCGGGAAAGCCCCCGGCTCCTCGCTCACTCCATGCCCGCGGAGAATGGACGGACGGACGGACGAAGAGAAGGCGGCTGCCGGCGGTCCCGGAGGCAGGAGACGCGGGGGGGGTAGGTGGGGGGGGAGAGGGGTGGCCCAGCCGGCCCCGCCCCGGCCCCTGGCCCCCCCGCAGGGTGCCGGGAGAGCCGAGGCGGGCGCGGAGCAGCAGCCCCCAGGCCAAAAGCCGCGGGCGGGCGGGGGCCAGAGTCCGAGCGCCCCGCGTCGAGCTCCGCGGGAGGCCGCGCAGGCAGCGCCGAGATGGCTGTCGGGGGCTGCCCCGGCCGCCTGGCGCCGCCGCTGCTGCTGCTGCTGGCCCTGCTGTGGCCGGGCCGCGCCGCGGCGGCTGAGGTGAGTGAACCCCGGGACGGGACGGAAGGGTGGCGCGGGGTCCCGCGGTGTCACCTGGGGCAGCGCGGGGCTTAGCCCCTCCGGCCGTCTCTCGTCGCCTTTCTGCGTCGCCAAGCTGTGAGGAGGAAAAGGTGAATTTCCGGCGTTTAAAACGATACGCCTCACCCGCGGGAGGTACGCGGCAGCCTGGCGCGGTGAGGTGCGGGGCGTCGCGCCCCCGCTGTGAGGTACCGTTATCCCGGGGAGGGGGGATGGCGGGGAGGCCCCCGCACAGGGGCTGCTCCGCCGGCGGTTCGGCTGTGAGGGACAAGCGGGTGGCGGGGCGGCTTCCCGCCCCTTCCAGGCGAGGGGCTCCCCGGGGAGAGGCGGCGGAGGCCTGTCCCGCGGGCCGGAGGCGCTGGATGTGGACGGCGGGGACCGAGGGGGCCGTGATGGCCTCTGAGGGGAACACCCTCCGAGCAGCACCTGTGCCGCCCTCGGTTCACCCTCACTTTGCAGTTTGTCTTGCAGGTTTAACGACGGGTCAGTAAATTCTCTCGTGTCATACTGTAGTTTGTGCCATCCCTTTCTCCTCTGGTTGTAAGGTTTGGATGGTACGTTCCCAGCTGGGAGCAGAGCAGTCAGCTGTGAGGGGAAAGGGGTCAGGGTAGCTCTCAACCTTTCTGGCAGTTACCAAACAGAAAGCTGCCAGTTTCTGTGAATTTCTGATAGACATCAAACGCAGGGAACTGTCAGTTTCAGTAAATAACGTAAAGGTCTGTTTCTCCCGTAATAGTCAACGGTGTTAATTTCTGTCAGTTTCAGTAAATAATGTAAAGTTCTGTTTCTCCGGTAAGAGTCAACAGTGTTAATTTCTCCTTGCATGCGTCAGTAAACGCTAACGCAGTACATCAAAATCCTTTACTGCCTGTCAAAACATTTTGCACTTGACCTTTATAAGGAAGAAATCTGATTGTCTACTTTGTTGCTAAATATAGAGCCAAAACTCTGCTGTGATTATCTGAAGCAAACTAATTGGTAATAATGTATCTTCTAAAATACTGCAGCTCTTTCACACACTCGTTCTAGGTAAAAGTGGCTGGAAACAGCAGAAGGACCTCACCAAACATGCTTTGGTGTGGGTTTTTTTCATGGCACTCTAACTTGTAGTCAAGTTCAGTCATTTAACAAAGGTCTAATTGTTTTATTTGTAATGGAATTAAAATACTTCGTGGTTCTTATGTAGAACAGAGGTACCAGATCTGTTTGCAGAGTACAAGTATTCTGCAGAGTTGTTTCAGGCTCTGCCTGGGTCTGATTCTTGCTCTAAAGCAAGATGTGGAAGGTGAATAAACTCAAGATGCACCTCTCTCTTCTATGCAGTTTCCTGCTCTTTATTCCATTCTTCTCTTCGTCTGATGGTACCTCCCATCCATTGCCCTTGTTGCTGCTAAGAGGTGGACATCATTGTGTGTGGTTCTGGACGATTGTTAACAAGCACAGGCTTTGTACCAGGAACTCCTCCCACCTCTCCCACAACACACACACTCACACTTTTTCTAAGCCTCTCTTCTGGCAGTGTTGATCTTGTCATCCTGTTTCGTGTTTTTATCTACAAAGGAAGGGAAAAGGAGGTGTACTGACAAGACCCCACATATGGCCCAATACAGCATTTCAACACTTTATCAACCTCACTAGAATTCTAGAGTATTTGCCAGTGTTACAGACTCATGTGCCTTAGTTCATTAGCAGCCTTTCTCCTTAAAGTAGGTAATGAAGCTCTGAGATACCAGTTTTCTAGAGCATTGTCATTACTAGATCCTTGTTTACACTTAGGTATTAAAGACATGTTTTGGGATGATAAGAAGTGTCTCCTACAGAAATCTTGCTGTTTGAGCAAAGTTTGGACACAATGTATTGATTCAGTGGTGCTCTGAAAATTCAGTGAGTCTCAAATGTTGTCTGAGATGAGTTTAAACTACATTTGCAACAAATAACTGTGATCAGTTTAAGAGTCAGATGTCACCATTCCTATTCTTGTATGAAAATGCTGATATTTTCAAAAGAGTAAGTCTAACAAAGTTTTCTAGATCATGGAGGAAATAAAAACTTTTTCAAAAGCTATTTTATCTAAACTCCTAATTAAATATTAATGGCTAATATTAATTGATGTGAAATGATTGATGAATAAATCATTGCTGGACTGTCCATTGCAAAGAAATAGGTATTGTTTGTGTATTAAAATCGTGCTACACTTTCATATGAAAATGATATTTAACCAGCAAGCAATATCTTTGCTGTATGCATTAATTAAAAAATGTTTCAACATGAAAAAGTTTTAACTGTGTGTCTCTTAATAATTCAATAAGCAGTTTATTCCCAAAGACAAGAAAGAAAATTATTAATTTGTGCTTGCTGCTGTTTATACAACAAATTTTGGTCGTCACAGCTCTTCACAGAGTCCAGACTTCCTTGTCCTTAGGAGGCTGCACTTTCTGGCACCTGCTAGGGAGTATTATTATCTGCATTCTTGGCCACTGGCATGCTCTAATCACATCCGAAAACTCAGCAAAAGTCACATCTTCCCATGTCAAAGGCTTGTCAGCTTGCTTGATGTATTCCTTCACTTCAAATACTGGCATTATAATTCTTTGGATTTTCCCATGTTCATTTAAATACTTTAGAAGAATAATAAAAATTATCAATATGTTTCTTCAGGGAACAAGATCTTTCTGGTTCATTATTTCTATTTTTTTCCTCTCAGAGAAAAAAAATTATTTGCTTGCTGATTATGTCCTGGTTTGAGGGCTTTGTCAACTGCTACTGGCCAATTGGGAAACCTTGACACATTGTTTCATTTTAACAGCACCTGGAGCTGATACTGTCTTGATGCACAGGCACAATCCAATTAACTCTCCTGAGTGTGTCCTGTGTTTTGATACCATCCATGTACTTCTTGTATGTGTTGAAACTAAACACTAATTTAAAAATGTTCCCTGAAAGTTCCTGTTTGAAATTATGCTAATAAGAAAAATACCTAGGTCAATTCATTAGTACTGAATTGTTACTGTTTCTAAATGGCATTGATCATTTCTATGATGGCATCATGCTAGCATGTGTTCAGAATAGGGTAAAAGAGGGTTTCTACTCGAGCAAGATTACTTGATTCCAAGTTAGCTGCCCCACATGCTACTACCATTTTTTTATTTTCATTGGAATACAGTTGCAATATTATATTAGCTTATAGGATATAATTAAGTGCTCTATATTCTGCATTTGCCTCAGTCATTACTCTTCGCGTTTTTTTTCATCATGTGCTACTGGCAAAGGAGGGGAGATAACAAACTCAGTAACTATAAGGCTTGAGAAGATTTTATTTTGTTTTGCATTCCCTTTCTCACTTCTGCTTATTGTCTGTGACTGATGCAAGTGTTCATAGAATCATAGAATCGTCTAGGTTGGAAGAGACCCTTGGGATCATCGAGTCCAACCATCTACCCTACTCTACAAAGTCCTCCCCTACACCATGTCCCTATTTCCTAATTAACTTCATTTTTTACAAATGTTAGAATTCGCATGCAAATACTTTTAAACTAGTCTCCTCTTCTTCATGCAATATTTTGTCTTAATTATATGCAAACTATATTGTTGTCATAAATAGATCTTAATACATGGTTGTGGAAGAAAAAAGTGCAGTGTTCTAGCTCAGCCATGAGCATCTCCAAGGCTGGTGAGAATGGGATGCAGGCTGAATTGCTTTGTTTAACTAGGAATCGAAATGTTGGAGGGACAAAGTGTCACAGTGAGAATTTTCCTTCTCTGCTGGCTTTTGGAAGAGCCCAGGTTCTTTTGTCGTACAAGGCAGCTGAGAGGGGAAGATGTGCACCTGAATATACAAAAGAGAGCCCCCCCTCGCTCCCGCCCCGCTTCAGCCGACCCCTTCTCCCCGCGGGGGCCCTATGGGGCGACCCCAGGCCGTGTCCCGGCCCCGGTCCCCTCTCCCGTCGCGCAGCCCCGACGCCGTTCTGCCGGCGCTCCACCACCTGCCCCCTCACGGCGGCGCGGGAGAAGCGGGAGCGGGCAGCCCGGCAACCTGGGACACCTCCGGCTGTCCCGGGACGGGGCCGGCCCCTCAGCGAGCTGCCCAGCCGACGGCCCGTGACGAGCGGCAGGTACCGCCGCCCCGGGGCTGCCCCTCCGCAGCGCTCACCTCAGCTCCCAGGCGGGAAAGCCCCCGGCTCCTCGCTCACTCCATGCCCGCGGAGAATGGACGGACGGACGGACGAAGAGAAGGCGGCTGCCGGCGGTCCCGGAGGCAGGAGACGCGGGGGGGG